>NC_029791.2:78211566-78297907 GCF_000816755.2 Arachis ipaensis
GCTGGCTATAGGCCATGTCTAATCTTTTGGACCGAAGCTTTCACATAAAGCTTGGCTGGCTTTAAGCCATGTCTAAATTCTTGGACTGAAGCTTTAGGCTAACATTGCATGATTCCTGGAATTCTTATTAAAAATTTTGAATTTCATTATTTTCTTTTTCCAAAATAATTTTCGAAAAATACAAAAAAATTCAATAAAATCATAAAACCAAAAAGAATTTTGTGTTTCTTGTTTGAGTCTTGTGTCGAATTTTAAGTTTGGTGTCAATTGCATATTTTTTTAAATTTTCTTAAAATTGTCGAAAACTCATGCATGGTGTTCTTCATGATCTTCAAGTTGTTCTTGATGATTGTTTTTGTTTAATCTTGTGATTTTCTTGTTTTGTGTTTGTTGTTGTTTTTCATATGCATTTTCAATTTTTTAGTGTTTCAACATTAAAAATTTCTAAGTTTGGTGTCTTGCATGTCTTTCTTTTCTTAAAAATTTTCAAAAATAAGTTTTTGGTGTTCATCTTGACATTCAAAGTGTTCTTGGTGTTCATCTTGACATTCAAGGTGTTCTTGCATATTTTTCTTGTTTTGATTCATAATTTTTATGTCTTGTGTCATTTTTGTGTTTTTCTCGCTCCTCATTAAAATTTTAAAAAAAATATCTTTTCCTTATTTTACTCATAAATTTCGAAATTTTGGATTGACTTAGTCAAAAATTTTTAAAATTTAGTTGTTTCTTATGAGTCAAGTCAAATTTTCAATTTAAAAATCCTATCTTTTCAAAACTTTTTCAAAAATCAAATCTTTTTCATTTTTCTTTCATGTTTTTCGAAAATTTTAGAAAAATTGATTTTCAAAATCTTTTTCTTATTTTTATTTCATAATTTTCGAAAACTTTACTAACAATTAATGTGATTGATTCAAAAATTTTAAGTTTGTTACTTTCTTGTTAAGAAAGGTTCAATCTTTAAATTCTAGAATCATATCTTTTAGTTTCTTGTTAGTCAAGTAATCAACTTTAATTTCAAAATCAAATCTTTTTAATTTCCTTTTCAAATCTTTTTCAAAATAAATTTCAATAATATCTTTTTCAAAACTTAATTTTAAAATCTTTTCTAACTTCTTATCCTTTTAAAATTGATTTTCAAATCTTTTTCAATTAACTACTTGATTTTTTGTTTGTTTTACTAATTCTTATCTTTTTCAAAACCACCTAACTACCTTTCTCTCTCTAATTTTCAAAAATTAACTAACCACTTTTTCAAAATTCCTTTCTAATTAACCAATTATTTTAAATTATAATTCTATTTTATTTCCTTTAATAATTTTCGAATTCTAACTAATAATTAAAATAAAAAGAAAAATATTTTTCTTTTCTTTTTGATTATTTTCGAAAACTCTCTCTTTCTCATCTCTTTCTATTTATTTTATTTATTTACTAACACTTCTCTTCTTCTTATAATTCGAACCCTCTCTCCCTCTCTGTGTTCTAATTCTTCCTCTCTTCTCTCTATATCATTCTTCTATTATTCTCTTCTTCTACTCACATAAAGGAATCTCTATATTGTGACATAGAGGATTCCTCTTCTTTCTCTGTTCTCTTCTTTTTCATATGAGCAGGAACAAGGATAAGAACATTCTTGTTGAAGATGATCCTGAACCTGAAAGGACTCTAAAGAGGAAGCTAAGAGAAGCTAAAGCACAACACTCTAGAGAGGACCTAATAGAAATTTTTGAAAAAGAAGAAGTTATGGCAGCCGAAAATAACAATAATGGTGGAGATGCAAGGAAGATGCTTGGTGACTTTATCGCACCCTCTTCTGACTTCTGTGGAAGGAGCATCTCAATTCCTGCAATTGGAGCAAACAACTTTGAGCTTAAGCCTCATCATGGACTTTCATTGGAAGATCCTCATCAGTTTTTAGCTGAGTTCTTGAAAATCTGTGACACTGTTAAGACCAACGGGGTTAATCCTGAGGTCTACAGACTTATGCTTTTCCCATTTGCTGTAAGAGACAGAGCAAGGACATGGTTGGACTCACAACCTAAAGAAAGCCTGAACTCTTGGGAAAAGTTGGTCAATGCTTTCTTAGCCAAATTCTTTCCACCTCAAAAGTTGAGTAAGCATAGAGTGGAAGTCCAAACCTTCAGACAGAAGGAAGGTGAATCCCTGTATGAAGCTTGGGAAAGATACAAGCAATTGATCAGAAGGTGTCCTTCTGGCATGCTTTCAGAATAGAGCATCTTATGTATATTCTATGATGGTCTGTTTAAATTGTCCAAGATGTCATTGGACAACTCTGCTGGTGGATCTCTTCATCTGAAAAAGACGCCTGAGGAAGCCTAGGAACTTATTGAAATGGTTGCAAATAACCATTTCATGTACACTTCTAAAAGAAATCCTGTGAATAATGGGACAACTCAGAAGAAAGAAGTTCTTGAGATTGATACTCTAAATGCTATATTGGCTCAAAATAAAATATTGACTCAGCAAGTCAATATGATCTCTCAGAGTCTAACTGGAATGCAAGCTGCATTTGGCAGTACTAAGGAAGCTTCCTCTGAAGGAGAAACTTATGACCCTGAGAATCCTGGAATGGAGGAAGTGAATTACATGGGAGAATCCTATGGAAACACTTACAAACTTTCATGGAGGAATCATCCTAATCTCTCATGGAAGGATCAACAGAAGCCTAATCAAGGCTTCAATAATAATAATGGTGGAAGAAACAGGTTTGGCAATAGCAAACCTTTTCCATCATCTTCTCAGCAACAGACAGAGAATTCTAGGCAGAGCCTCTCTGACTTAGCAACCATAATCTCTGATCTATCTAAGACCACTCAAAGTTTCATGATTGAAACAAGGTCCTCCATTAGAAATTTGGAGGCACAAGTGGGTCAGCTGAGTAAAAGAGTTACTGAAATCCCTCCTAGTACTCTCCCAAGAAATACAGAAGAGAATCCAAAGAGAGAGTGCAAGGCCATCTACACATCCTACATGGCCGAACCTATAGAGGAGGGAAAGGCAGTGATTTCCAGTGAGGAAGACCCCAATGGACGTCCACTGGCCTCCAAGGAGTTCCCTAATGAGGAACCAAAGGAATCTGAGGCTCATATAGAGACCATAGAGATTCCACTGAACTTACTATTGCCATTCATGAGCTCTGATGAGTATTCTTCCTCAGTTTCTAAGAGCAATCATAAAGCTGAATGCCAAGTTATTTGGTAATGAGACTTGGAAGGATGAACCTTCATTGCTCATCAATGAACTGAATGCTCTGGTTCAACTGAAATTACCTCAGAAGAAACCGGATCCTGGAAAATTCTTAATACCTTGTACCATAGGCACCATGACCTTTGAGAAGGCTCTGTGTGACCTGGGGTCAGGGATAAACCTCATGCCCCTCTCTGTAATAGAGAAACTAGGGATCTTTGAGGTGCAAGTGATAAACCATTATTTTATGGTTTACATTGTGTTTAATTGTGTAGTTTTATCAAATCTTTACCCACTTATTCACTAAATTAGCATGCATTTATAATTCCTTCCCAAAATTACTCCATGGTTGAAAACCTGCTTCCTAGAGACTTTTAATTATGTATTTTAATTCTCCTTTATTCCATTTGACACCGTGATCTATGTGTCAAGTGTTTCATGTTTTATAGGGCATGAATGACTTGGAGATTGGAAAGAAAGCTTGCAAAAATGGAAGGAACACAAGAAATTGAGGAGATGACCAGCGAGAAGTGACGCGGACGCATGGCTCACGTGACCACACGAAATGGAGGAAATTGCAGTGACGCGCTCGCATGCCTGACGCGAACGCGTGAATTGGAGGCTGCAAGAGTAACGTGAATGCGTGGATGACGCGCACGCGTGGCAAGGCAAAACGCTGGATGACGCGAACGCGTGGATGACGCGATCGCGTGACGTACGCGATCTGCAAAATATGAAGAATTTGCTAGGGGCGATTTTGGGCCCTGTTTTGACCCAGTTTTTGGTCCAGAAAAGCAGATTAGAGCCAGGGAACATGTAGAGACCAAGAACAACATTCATTCCACATAATTTTAGTTTTAGATCTGATTTTACTCCTCCTCTAGGTTTTCTCTCTACAAATTCATAGTTCTTAGGATTTTGATTTTATTGCTTTTTGTACTGGGATATTGAGAAGACTTATTACCTCCGTCAAGACTTCGTCATTATAGTTTGTTTCCTTACTTGTCACTTACTCTTTCATATCGCTAATTTCTTCAGAGTTACTATTGGATTATTTTTAGAATTTGTTAACACAAGAACTATTTTTATTTTATTTGATCCTTTTGATTATTATTTATCATGTCTTTCTTTATTCCCCTTTCTTATTTCGTAAATTTTACATTCATAATGAGCGAGTAGTTCCATAACTTGATTGGGAGTTGATTGAAAGGAGGACCTTGAGTTGGAATGCTCAAGAGTAAAATTATAGTTGGGTTTAGCGTTGGGTCGCCCTCTAATCACTGACACTAGTCCTTCCCAAGGGAGAGGATTAGAACTTGTGAATAGAAACTGACTTCCAACTTGCTTAACTTTCCTTTATCTGGTAAAGGATAACTGAGCAGGCAACCTTCAATTATCACTTTGTTCTTGGGAGAACTCCATCAAGGATAGGGCTTCCAACTAATCTACTCCTGGTCAAGGTTTTTATTTAAATTACATAAATTCTCTGATTTAATTTCCTGTTTATCAACTCAAACCATTTTAGAAAACATCTGATTAATAAAATAGCACACATTTCTGCAACTTGTTGGGAGATGACCTGGAATTCATACTCCCAGTATTTTAATTCTAATTTTGTGACAACCCCTTCTAAATTGATAAGCGGATTTTAGGTTGGTTAAGAACTATACTTGCAACGTATCTCTTATAAAAATTTCTTAACTCGCCAGTTTCCGCCACGTCAATTTTTAGCCCCGTTGCCGGGGAGTTACAATAGAGTGCTAAGTTATTGATTGGAATTTATTTATTTGGATTTTATTTTATTTTGCTACTATGAGCTGCATGTTTCTTTTGTTAAATGACACATTCACTTCCTGATCCAAGCTTGCCAGTATTTGACCCTGAGATTGAAAGAACTATTTCACGTATAAGGCAAGCTCGGCGTCGGTTAGTCCTCCCCGAGGACGAATCTAAAACGTCACTTAAGGGTGAAACAAGCTCCCCTTCTACTGATTCGGTTGATTTACGTGCAGGTGACATGGCAGCACCTAGGAGAGTTACCATCCAGGAGGCTGGAGCCCCTGATTTTACAATGCAACCGTTTCAAGTGCATCACCCAGCAGTGGATACAAATTTTGAAATAAAGACTGCACTGCTCAACTTGATGCCTAAGTTTCATGGCTTACCTGCTCAAGAGCCTATCAAGCACCTTAGGGATTTCCAAGCAGCCTGTTCTACTGTCAGGCGTGATGGTGCAGATGAAACTTCTATTCTGTTAAAAACCTTCCCATTCTCTCTTGAGGGAAAGGCAAGAGAGTGGTACTACACTCAACCCGCAGCAACTGTTTCTGACTGGGATACGCTTAGAAGAGAATTTTTGAAAAAATTCTTTTCGGCTGAAGTTACTGATAAACTGAGGAAAGACATTTCCATTATTGTTCAGGACGAATCCGAGACTCTTTACGAATACTGGGAGATCTTCAACAACCTTCTGGAAGCATGCCCCACCATATGATTGACAAGATAGTGTTGCTCGGCTATGTCACACAGGGCATGAGGCCCCAAGATAAGACCACATTGGAAAATGCTAGCAATGGGTCTATGAAAAAGTACAAGACCACTGAAGAGGCATGGCAATTGATCAGCGACTTGGCTGAATCTACTAGGAATCACAGACAGAAACAAGGCCGGTCAAAAGCTGTTGTGGAGGTATCTTCTAGCAAGGAGACTACTGCTCTGACTCAGAGTATATGTGAAATGACCAACTTACTAAAGCAGATGCAGTTGAGTCAATGATAAACCATTATTTTATGGTTTATATTGTGTTTAATTGTGTGGTTTTATCAAATCTTTACCCACTTATTCATTAAATAAGCATGCATTTATAATTCCTTCCTAAAAATACTTTATGGTTGAAAACTTGCTTTCTAGAGACTTTTAATTTTGTATTTTAATTCTCCTTTATTCCATTCGATGCCGTGATCTGTGTGTTAAGTATTTCAGGCTCTATAGGGCATGAATGACTTGGAGATTGGAAAGGAAGCTTGCAAAAATGGAAGGAACACAAGAAATTAAGGAGATGACCAGCGAGAAGTGACGCAGGCGCATGGCTTACGCGACCGCGCGATATAGAGGAAATTGCAGTGACGCGGACGCATGGCGCACGCGACCGCGCGGATTGGAAATTGCACCAGTGACGCGAAGGTGTGGACGACGCGCACGCGTGGCTAGGCAAAACGCTAGATAACGCGAACGCCTGGATGACGCGATCGCGTGACATGCGCGATCTGCAGAATCTGCAGAATTCGCTGGGGGCGATTTTGGGCCCTGTTTTGACCCAGTTTTCGGCCCAAAAAAGCAGATTAGAGCCAGGGAACATGCAGAGACAGAGGACAACATTCATTCCATCTAGTTTTAGTTCTTAGATCTGATTTTACTCCTCCTCTAGGTTTTCTCTCTACACATTCATAGTTCTTAGGATTTGATTTGATTGCTTTTTGGATTGGAACATTGAGAAGAGTTATTACCTCCGTCAGGACTTCGTCGTTCTAGTTTGTTTCCTTATCTGTCACTTACTTTTCCATGTCCTTTATTTATTCAGAATTACTATTGGATTATCTTAGAATTTATTAATATAAGAATTACTTTTATTTTTAATTGATCGTTTTTAATTACTATTTATCATGTCTTTCCTTATTTCCCTTTCTTATGTTGTGAAGTTTACATTCATAATGAGCGAGTAGTTCTATAACTTGATGGGGACTTAATTGAAAGGATGACCTTGAGTTGGAATTCTCAAGAGAGGAATTGTAATTGGGTTTATCGTTGGATTGTCCTCTACTCACTGACACTAATCCTTTCCAAGGGAAAGGATTGGAACTTGTGAATAGAAATAGCTTTCCAACTTGCTTGACTTTCCTCTACCTAGTAAGGGATAACTAAGCAAAACAACCTTCATTTACCAATTAATCTTGAAGAGTACTCCAACAAGAATAGGGCTTCCAACTAATCTACTCCAGGTCAAGGTTTTTATTAAAATTACATAATTTCTCTGATTTAATTTCCTATTTATCAACTCAAACAATTTTTAGAAAACATCTGATTAATAAAATAGCACACCTTTCTGCAACTAGTTGGGAGACGACCTGGGATTCATACTCCCAGTATTTTAATTTTAATTTTGTGACAACCCCTTCTAAATTGATAAGTGGATTTTCGGTTGGTTAAGAAATGTACTTGCAACGTATCTCTAATAACAATTTCTTAACTCGCCAATTTCTGCTACGTCAATTTTTGGCGCCGTTGTTGGGGAGTTGCAATAGAGTACTAAGTTATTGATTGGAATTTATTTATTTGCATTTCATTTTATTTTTTTGCTACTATGAGCTACATGTTTCTTTCGTTAAATGATGCGTTCACTTCCTGATCCAAGCTTGCCAATATTTGATCCTGAGATTGAAAGAACTATCTCACGAATAAGGCAAGCTCGGCATCGGTTAGTCCTCTCTGAGGGCGAATCTGAAACGTCACTTGAGGAAGAAACAAGCCCCCTTTCTGCTGATTCGGTTGATTTACGTGTAGGTGACATGGCAGCACCTAGGAGAATTACTATCCAGGAGGCTGGAGCCCCTGATTTTACAATGCAACTGTTTCAAGCGCATCACCCAGCAGTGGCTACAGACTTTGAAATAAAGACTGCACTGCTCAACTTGATGCCAGAGTTTCATGGCTTACTTGCTCAAGAGCCTATCAAGCACCTGAGGGATTTCCAAGCAGCCTGTTCTACTGTCAGGCGCGATGGTGCAGATGAAACTTCTATTCTGTTGAAGGCTTTCCCATTCTCTCTTGAGGGAAAAGCAAGAGAGTGGTACTACACTTAACCCGCAGCAACCGTTTCTGACTGGGATATGCTTAGAAGAGAATTTTTGGAAAAATTCTTCCCAGCTGAAGTTACTGATAAACTGAGGAAAGACATTTCCATGATTGTTCAGGACGAATCCGAGACTCTCTATGAATACTGGGAGCGCTTCAACAACCTTCTAGAAGCATGCCCCCACCATATGATTGACAAGATAGTGATGCTCGGCTACGTCACACAGGGCATGAGGCCCCAAGATAAGACCACATTGGAAAGTGCTAGCAATGGGTCTATGAAAAAGTACAAGACCACTGATGAGGCATGGCAATTGATCAGCGACTTGGCTGAGTCTACAAGGAATCACAGGCAGAAACAAAGCCGCTCAAAGGCTGTTGCAGGGGTATCTTCTAGCAAAAAAACTACTGCTCTGGCTCAGAGTATATGTGAAATGACCAACTTACTGAAGCAGATGCAGTTGAGTCAACAACAAGCACAGCAAAAACAAATAGTTAGTCCCACAGAGAGTGTGTGGGATTTGTGCCGATTATAGCCATTATACTGATGAATGTCCGCAGCTCCAGCAGGAAGACAACACTGTGGCAGCCACTAATAACTTCTATGACCGCCCCAACCAAGGGTACAATCAAGGTGGCAGTTACAGCCATGGATGGCAGGACAACTCTAACTATAATTGGAGGGACAATTCTAACCAGAATTGGAGGGACAACAATAACAAAGGAGGCAGAGACAATCAAGGATATCAGAGGTGGAATAATAACAATAACACGTAGCAGAACCAGAACCAGCCTTACAGAGCACCTCACCTGAGGCAGTCCCAAGGACCACAACACAACCAATAACAAGTTCCGCAGATCACTCAATCTAATTCCTCTCCGAGTGACGATACTCTTCAATCCATTGCACAAGGACAAAGGAACATGGAAAGTTCACTTAATGGCCTAGTGTCTGCTATACAAGCTCTCATCTCTCAGCTGGCACCACCCAATACTTCAAACACTCAACAAGCAAGCTCCAGTGGAATTCCTTCTCAACCCTTACCCAATCCAAAGGGTGGCATCAATGCCATTACCCTATGGTCCGGAACCACATTGCAAGAGAGGAATCAGGAGGAGCCAAGCCCACCAGAACACACCTCAGCTGAAGAGGTAGTGGAAATAGAAGATATTGAGGAGGAAAAGGATATACAGGACACGACTGAAGAAGAAGAAGCTCAATCACAGAAAGAAGCACCAAAGGGTGCAGACACTGCAGAAAATGCCATTCCTATTTCATTTCCATAACTTGCAAGGAAGCCCAGGAAGCAGTTGGAACCTGATCCCAAAATGGTAGAAATATTCAAAAAGGTTGAGGTAACTGTTCCCCTTTTTGATGTCATTCAGCAGGTACCTAAATACGCAAAGTTTCTAAAAGATTTATGTATACATAAAGACAAAATTAATGAATTAGAGACTATTCCTTTAGGTAGTTCTATATCTGCTTTAATGGGAGGTATACCTGAAAAGTGTAGTGACCCAGGTCCATGTATGGTTAATTGTACTATTGGTGGTGTAGTATTTTCTGATTTCATGTGTGATTTAGGAGCATGTGTTAGTATAATGCCTTTGTCTATATATGATATTTTGAGGCTCCCTCCCTTAAAAAGGTCGGCAGCTCATTTTGTGTTAGCAAATAAAAGCATTATTACAGTGGCTGGAGTTGCTGAAAATGTATTAGTGGGCATTAAGGGGCTCACATTCCCCATTGATTTTTATATCCTAGAGATGCCCCAAAATGACTCGGAGAAGCCATCATCAATCCTACTCGGAAGACCATTCTTGAAGACCTCGAAGTTCAAATTGGATGCTTTTTCAGGAACATACTCTTTTGAAATAGACGGCCGAGTGGTAAGCTTCAATCTGAATAGAGTTATGAAGTACCCTCCAGAAGATCATTCTATCCTCCAGTGTGACATCATAGATGAAACCGTAGCTGAAATTCACCAGGAGGAGTTAGAAGAGAAGTACATAGGACAAGGTCCGAGTGTGGGGACACTTTCTGAGGACAACGAAAGTACTTTACCATTGTCACCAACTCCAGACAATCCAGAGCCTAGCCATGAGCCGAAGTTAGAATTAAAACCCCTCCCTCTACACCTCAAATATGCTTACCTTGAGGACAAGCAGAAGTTTCCAGTTATCATTGCACGAGAACTCACTTCTCATCAAGAAGAACAGTTACTTAGTGTGCTGAGGAGACACAAGAAGGCAATTGGGTAGAGTTTGGCAGACATAGTAGGCATCAACCCTCAAGTTTGTGAGCACAGAATATTTTTAGAAGAGGGAGCTAGGCCTGTTCGTCAACCCAAGAGAAGACTGAATCCCACTATCTTAGAGGTTGTCAAAAAGGAAGTGACCAGACTACTAGAGGCAGATATAATCTACCCCATCTCAGATAGTGAATGGGTAAGCCCAGTACAAGTGGTGCCCAAGAAGTTTGGAGTCACTACAGTGAAGAATGAGCATGGAGAGCTCATAGCAACTAGAGTACAAAATGCCTGGAGGGTCTACATTGATTACAGGCGCCTAAACCAGGCCACTCGTAAGGATCACTATCCTCTTCCATTCATTGATCAAATGCTGGATCGCCTGTCAGGTAAATCGCATTATTGCTTTTTAGATGGTTACACAGGTTATTTCCAAATTTATATAGCTCTTGAAGATCAGGAAAATACTACTTTTACATGTCCTTTTGGGACTTATGCTTACAAGAGAATGCCCTTTGGCTTGTGCAATGCACCAGCTAGTTTCCAAAGGTGCATGATGAGTCTTTTCTCTGATCTTATTGAGGATTGTATGGAGGTTTTTATGGATGATTTTAGCGTTTATGGTGATTCCTTTAGCCTTTGCTTAGATGGTTTATCTAGAGTATTAGATAGATGTATCAGTACAAACCTTGTTTGAAATTTTGAAAAATGTCACTTTATGGTTAAACAAGGGATTGTACTAGGACATGTTGTATCTAATACTGGCATTTCTATAGATCCAGCGAAGGTGGATGTTATTTCCAGTTTGCCTTACCCCTCCTCTGTAAGGGAAGTCCGTTTGTTCCTTGGCCATGCAGGTTTTTACTGGAGGTTCATTAAGGACTTTAGTAAGGTAGCACTTTCCTTATCCAGATTACTGCAGAAAGATATTGAGTTCGAGTTCAGTGAGGATTGCAAACAAGCGTTTGATAAACTGAAGACTGCCCTGACTCAAGCTCCAATTGTGAGATGACCTGACTGGAGCCAACCATTTGAAATCATGTGTGACGCCTCCAACCATGCAGTAGGAGCAGCGCTGGCTCAGCGTGAAGGTAAGGACCCCTTTGTAATTGCTTATGCATCTAAAACTTTAGACACTGCTCAGTCTAATTACACTACTACTGAGAAAAAGATTCTTGCTATTGTTTTTGCTCTGGATAAATTCCGAGCCTATTTACTTGGTACTAAAGTAGTAGTGTACTCAGAGCATGCAGCTCTAAAGTATTTATTAGCTAAAAAGGAGTCCAAACCAAGGCTTATACATTGAATACTGCTACTACAAGAATTTGATTTAGAAATAAAGGATAGGAGTGGAAACCAGAATTTAGTGGCAGACCACTTGAGTCGCCTTGAGCACATTAAGGATGACTCCACTCCTATAGCTAATAATTTCCCTTTTGATAACCTGCAAGCAGTATGTGAGGTAGTCCCTTGGTATGCACCTGTAGCTAATTTTCTAGTTAGCTACACTTTTCCTCCAAACTTTACTAAGCATCAAAGAGACAAGCTGAAAAGCGAGTCTAAATATTATATATGGAATGACCCATATTTATGGAGATGTGGCACTGACCAGGTAATTAGAAGGTGTGTACCTCAATCAGAATTCCAGTCCATCTTAGAGGCCTGTCACTCATCTGAGAGTGGAGGACATTTTGGCCCTCAAAGAACAGCTAGAAAAATCTTGGATTGTGGATTCTGGTGGCCTACTCTTTTTAAAGACACTGCTGAATTTTGTAAATCCTGTTTCCCATGCCAAAAATTTGGTAATATATCTAGGAGGGATGAGATGCCTCAACAAATTATGCTTTTCTGTGAAATTTTTTACGTTTGGGGCATTGACTTCATGGGTCCATTTCCAAATTCTAACGGTTATTTTTATATATTGTTAGCTGTAGATTATGTTTCCAAATGGGTGGAAGCAATTCCTACCCGTACTGATGATGCTAACACTATTGTTTCCTTTGTTAGAAACCACATTATTTGTCGCTTTGGATCACCACGAGCAATCATGAGCGATCAAAGCACCCATTTTTGTAACAGGAGACTAACAGGATTACTGAAGAAGCATGGGATAATTCATAAAGTAGCAACAGCCTACCATCCTCAGACTAATGGGCAAGCCGAGGTGTCAAATAGAGAGATAAAGCGTATATTGCAGAAGATAGTCAAACCTCATAGAAGAGACTGGAGCACCAGGCTACAAGATGTAGTTTGGGCATACAGAACAGCATACAAGACACCCATTGGGATGAGTTCCTTTCGCTTAGTTTATGGAAAAGCCTGTCATCTCCCTGTTGAAGTAGAGCACAAAGCCTCTTGGGCAGTAAAAGAGTACAACATGGGATTTGAGAATGCCGGAGCTGAAAGGAAGTTGCAATTGCAAGAATGGGAAAGCCTTCGCCTAGAAGCTTATGAGAACTCAAGGCTGTACAAGGAAAAGATGAAGGCTGTACATGATCAACACATCAAGAGAAAAGAGTTCCAACCTGGGGACTTAGTCCTCCTTTACAAATCTAGACTGAGGCTCATGCCAGGCAAGTTGAGATCAAGATGGGAAGGTCCATATAGAGTAGAGAAGGCTGAGCCGTACGGAGTTTTTCACCTAAGTCATCCTTCAAGCTCTGAACTCATCAAAGTTAATGGCCATCGTTTGAAGCTATATCATGGTGAGAAGGTGACGAAAAACAAGGTGTTAGATATCTTCTTCTTGGAGGATCCGCTCACAGTAGAAGATTGAGCTAATGGAGCGTCCAACTTACGGACTTTAAAGCAAAGTGCTAGGTGGGAGACAACCCACCATGGTATGATCGTTCCTTTCTTTATTCTTAGTTTTCTTTTTCAATAACTCTTCTCATTTTTAGTACATTTAGTTTGCATCTGCATTTGCATATTTTTACTTTTATTTAAAAAAAAAAAAGAGGGAGAGCCGCGACGCGACAGCGTCACCGACCCGTCCGCGTCGCAGGTGGCTCAGAGAGAATACGATATCGAACAGAAAGTCACGCAGGAGCGTGGCTGGAGGCGTGCCTTTGGCACAAATCACCCCACGCGACCGCATCGCTGACGCGTTTGCGTCACATGGGAAACATGCCTCCCACACGTCCGCGTCACTCACGCGGCTGTGTGACCTGGAAATCGACGTAAGAAAGGGTGCACAACCGAAAGTTGTGCTAGAGTGGTGCTGGACTGGTGCTGAACGCACAAACCTTACCACGCGGACGCATGGCTCATGCATCCGCGTCATATCCCTATAATTGCCACTCACGCGATCGCGTCGATCACGCGACCGCGTCACCCTGAATTTTGGCAAAAATAAGTTTTGAACAGAGAGTTGTGTGAGCGCGAGGCTGCCCTCGCGCCAGTAGCACAAAACGAGTCACGCGTCCGCGTGACTGACGCTACCGCGTCAATTCATTTAAGCGCAAGTCACGCGAACGCGTCCCCCACATGCCCGCGTCTCCTGCGCGCACAGCTTATCCTAATTTGCCAAATACCTTATCTTTCCCTTCTCCAAATCCTACTTTTTCTTTTCCCCCTCATTATTTTCTTTCCCTCTCTTCCTCCTTCCTTCTTTTTCACTTTCTATTCTCTCTCTCATCACCATTAACAAGGTTTTTCTTTTCTTCTTCCCTCTTTACTTTTCTATTCTTCTTCTTAATTTATGTTCTCTTCTTTTTTTCTTTTTCTTTTTACTTGTATTATCTATATTTTTCTTTTAATTGGTGTTAGATATTTAGTAGGGTCATTATTATTCCCTATGGTTTGCTTGTGGATTATTAAGAACTTGTTTGGCAATTTTATGCTAATTTTTAAAAGGGTTGCTTGCATGTTCCACTTATTATTTTCAATAGCTTACCTACAATGCATGCTATGTGTTTGTGAAAATGCCCGTATGGCATTGTGCATTATTTTTGGATTTCTTTTTACTCTAAATGCCTGCTTTTCACAAAACCCTTTTTTATATTTTATTAATTTAATATAATTTCTATTTCAAACAGGTTGTTAGTTTGAATTCTGTGGTAATTTAACATGGACATTGAATGCTTGATCTATGCTACTCATGCCTTTGCCTGCATGCCAATAAACACCTTGCATTTAATTGTCACCCTATGCACTTACTATATTCCTCATGATAATTTTTCACATGCAGTCATGACCATGTGTTAACTTCATTCATCTTTAATGTGCATTGATTACCACCCATACCATCCTCTTCCTTGCTCTACCCCTTGACATTTTGACATACTTTCTCTTTTCTCCCTTTCAGGATGGCCACCAAGAAAGGCAATGAGAAAGCTGTTCCCAAATCAATAGCAAAGAGAGGAACAAAATAAGCATTAGTGGCAGAGCCTTCTTCTACTGCAGTTAAACCCTCAACAAAAAGAATTAAGAGGATTATAAAGGTTGATGATAAAGAAAAAGCCTTTCCAACAAAGGACACTGTACGATTTACCAATCGCTACTCTGAGCAGATGTTCTCTATCCTGGCAGAAAGGAGTTACAACAACGAACACCTTCTTATCCTCCCAAACCATATTGCTGAATTTGTTGAGCCACAAATTGAATGAAGACAATGGGGTTTCCTCTAGAGACAGCCACGGCAGGTTAATCTTTCTTGGGTAGAAGAGTTCTACTCCAATTTCCACCTGCCAACCCTGCAGTCTGTCTATGTCCGACAGAAGCAAGTCCCCATTACAGAAGAGGCCATTCAACGAGCTCTAGATCTTCCCCCTACTCCAGAAGGACTGGACACATTTCAAGAAGCCGCACTCAAGCGCCAGATGTACCAATTTGATTGGGACGCTGTTCTCAGAGTTATCGCACTACCTGGCAGCGGATGGATCTACGGTTACCATCGTTCCCGTCCTAAGGGAATATCGGCTTCTGCACTTACCTTAGAGGCTCGAGTATGGGCACAGATTATGTCCCATTATATCTTTCCAAGCACTCACGAGTCCTCCCTCACTGCAGAAATGGCCGTTCTACTATGGTGCATCCTTACAGACCAGCCTCTAAACCTACCAAGACACATCCGGAGTGCTATGGGACACGTACAAATTGCGGGCAACTTACCTTTTCTCGCCCTGGTCTCAGATCTTGTCTCAGCAACCAGAGTCTCCTATAGAGCTGGGGACACCAAAGTCATGCTTCCACGGGTTGATCAGTATGTCCCTAATGGGAAATACATCAGACCTCCAGCAGCCACTACCAGCCAGCCTACTGAACCGGCTGAAGAAATTCCTCCTTCAACACCACAAGCACCTACAACCACTCAACTACACCATCAGATACTTGAAAGGTTGGATCGGCAGGAACACAAAGCAAAGCTAAGAGAGCGCCGTAACAAGCGCCGATTCACATACCTCAAGGAGCTACATAAGGGAAAATACAGAGACTCAGACACCCTGGACTCCACTTTCTTTACCAGCACTGGGAGCATGACGATCCCGACTGTGGAGATACTGCTACCAGCCCACCCTTGTTCCTGACAGATGGCACCGAGGACGGTGCAAAGCCTTAAGTGTGGGGAGGTCGGTCAGTACCTGACTTCCAGAGGTAATTTCTCTTCCCTAACACCAATAAAATAGGATATTTAGTTAATTTTTCTTTTGTAGAATAGGATAAATTGCATAGTAATAGATTAGTTGCATGCATGTTCTACTTGATTGAAAAGACAATAAGTTTCTTCTAAGACCCTATCTTTTTTTAGAACAAAATTTCACTAATTTTAATTTAAACTTTTGTGTTAAATTTGCTTGAAGTTATATTTGGAATATGGTTTTTGAGCTAAAGAACACACAACCTGTGAGACTTTGAGCCTTTATACATGGTTACATTATTTAACCATAATTATTCTGTTCTTGTGTGTTTACTTCTCTATGATTGTAATTTATATTTTGTTTCATCCTATATGTCCAATGTTCAATATATTTATATGCTTGCATATGATTGAGGCCATTATTTTTTTAGCTCACTTATCCAAATTAAGCCTACCCTTGCAATTACCTTTTTTAGCCACTTTGAGCTTTTAAATCCCAATTATTCTTTATTTTACCACATTACAAGCCTTAAGCGAAAAAACAATTTTATATCCCAATTGAATCTTTAGTTAGCTTAAGATAGAATTGTGTGTTAATTAAGTATGGGAAAATTGTGGGAACAAAAGATAATAAGGGATTGTGTCATGATGATATAATGGGAATTTGGGTACCTACTCATGTGAAACTATAAGAATTAAACATCTATGTGCATTGATAAGCTATGTTTATTTTTATTTTAAAAAAAATCCAAAAATATTCAATAATTAAATAAGGGGACAAAATTACCCCAATGTTAAGTTAAGAATTCCAAGATTAATGCATGTATGATAAAAGTAAAATGAAAGTTGATACATGAGTAAGGAATGTGAAAGAGAAATTTTGGGGTAGCTAGGTATAAAATTTAAGTTATATAGAATGTACATATGTGTGGGTTAAAGCTTAGATTAATTAAAGATTCAATTTATAAAGCTTACTTAACCATATGTGTATCCTTACCCTTACCTTGGCCCCATTACAACCTTGAAAAGACCTCATGATGTTTGCATTGGTATATTAAATGTTGTTGATTGGTTAGGTGAAGAACAAAAATTAGAAAGCATGATTAGAGAAGGATAGAGTGATCACCATATACACCAGAGAGATTAGAGCATACATACATCATCAGTGAGGGTTCAATGCTTAAATTCTATGTTCCCTGCTTTCATGAGCTACCTTCTTGCATTTTTATCTGTTCTTATTGTATAAGAATTGAATTAGTAGAATTTGATTTGTGATTGTCTTGAAGAGCTTATTCACTTTTAACCAAGTGGACAAAAATCATATAGTTGCATTCACATATATAGGTTGCAGTGCATTGCATGAGTTTTACATGTTCCTACTCATTTATTTTATCTCCTTCAACTAAGCATGAGGACATGCTAATATCTAAGTGTGGGGAGGTTGATAAACCAGTCAACAACAAGCGCAGCAAAGCCAACAGCTAGTCCCACAAAGAGTGTGCGGAATCTGTACTGATTATAGCCATTATACTGATGAATGTCTGCAGCTCCAACAGGAAGACAACACTGTGCTAGCCTTTCATAACTTCTATGACTTCCCCAATCAAGGATACAATCAAGGTGGCATTTACAACCATGGATGGCAGGACAATTCCAACCAAGGTTGGAGAGATAATTCTAACCAGAGCTAGAGGGACAACAATAACAGAGGAGGCAGAGACAATCAAAGATATCAGAGGTGGAATAATAACAACAACAGGCAGCAGAACCAGAACCAGCCTTACAGAGCACCTCACCTGAGGCAGTCCCAAGGAGCACAGCACAACCAACAACAAGTTCCGCAGATCACTCAATCTAATTCCTCTCCGAGTGACGAAGCGCTTCAATCCATTGCACAAGGACAAAGGAACATGGAAAGTTCACTTAATGGCCTAGTGTCTGCTATACAAGCTCTCATCTCTCAGCTGGCATCACCCAATACTTCAAACACTCAACATGCAAGCTCCAGTGGGATTCCTTCTCAACCCTTACCCAATCCAAAGGGTGGCATCAATGCCATCACCCTAAGGTCTGGAACCAAACTACAAGAGAAGAATCAGGAGGAGCCAATCCCATCAGAACACGCCTCAGCTGAAGAGGTGGTTGAAGTAGAGGATGCTTAAGAAGAAGAGGACATACAAGACATGGTTGAAGAAGAAGAAGCTCAACCACAGAAGGAAGCACCAAAGGATGCAGACCCTGCAAAAAATGCCCTTCCTATTCCGTTTCCACAAATTGCAAGGAAGCCCAGGAAGCAGATGGAACTTGATCCCAAAATGGTAGAAATATTCAAAAAGGTTGAGGTAACTGTTCCCCTTTTTGATGTTATTTAGTAGGTACCTAAATACGCAAAGTTTCTAAAAGACTTGTGCATACATAAAGACAAAATTAATGAATTAGAAACTATTCCTTTAGGTAGCTCTATATCTGCTTTAATGGGAGGTATACCTGAAAAGTGTAGTGATCCAGGTCCATGTATGGTTAATTGTACTATTGGTGGTGTAATATTTTCTGACTGCATGTGTGATTTAGGAGCATGTGTTAGTATAATGCCTTTGTCTATATATGATACTTTGAGGCTCCCTCCCTTAAAAAGGTCGGCAGCTCGTTTTGTGTTAGCAGATAAAAGCATTATTATAGTGGTTGGAATTGCTGAAGATGTATTAGTGAGCATTAAGGGGCTCACATTTCCCATTGACTTTTATATATCCTGGAGATGCCCCCTAATGACTCAGGAAGGCCATCATCAATCCTGCTTGGAAGACCATTCCTGAAGACTTCAATGTTCAAGCTGGACGCATTTTCAGGAACTTATCTTTTGAAATAGATGGCAGAATAGTGAAATTTAGTCTAAATGGAGCTATGGAGCACCCTCCGGATGATCATTCCATCTCACAATGTGACATCATAGATGAATCCATGGCTGAAGTTCACCAGGAAGAATTAGAAGAGAAGTACACAGGGCAAGGTCCAAGTGTGGGGACACTTTCAGAGGATAATGAGGGCACTTTGCCCTTATCACCAGCTCCGGATGATCCAGAGCCTGGCCATGAGCAGAAATTGGAATTAAAGCCCCTCCATCCACACCTCAAGTATGCTTACCTTGAGGACAAGCAGAAGTTTCCAGTTATCATTGCAAGGGAACTTACTTCTCAACAAGAAGAACAGCTACTCAGTGTGTTGAGAAAACACAAGAAAGTAATTGGATGGAGCCTGGCAGATATAGTAGGCATCAGCCCTCAAGTTTGTGAGCACAGAATATTCCTAGAAGAGGGAGAAAAGCCCGTCCGTTAACCTCAGAGAAGACTGAATCCCACCATCTTAGAA
The DNA here is from genome assembly GCF_000816755.2 of Arachis ipaensis. Taxonomy (NCBI): domain Eukaryota; kingdom Viridiplantae; phylum Streptophyta; class Magnoliopsida; order Fabales; family Fabaceae; genus Arachis; species Arachis ipaensis. Next base: position 78,230,815 of record NC_029791.2, read on the forward strand.
GTTGTCAAGAAAGAAGTGACCAGGCTACTTGAAGCAGATATCATTTACCCCATCTCAGATAGCAAATGGGTCAGTCCAGTACAAGTTATGCCCAAGAAGTCTGGAATCACAACAGTAAGAAATGAGCATGGAGAGCTTCTGACAACTAGAGTACAAAATTCATGGAGAGTTTGCATTGACTATAGGCGTCTCAACCAAGCCACTCGCAAGGATCATTACCCCTTGCCATTCATTGATCAGATGCTTGATCGCCTGTCAGGTAAATCCCATTATTGCTTTCTAGATGGTTATACAGGATATTTTTAAATCCATATAGCTCCTGAAGATCAGGAAAAGACTACTTTTACATGTCCTTTTGGCACTTATGCTTATAAGAGGATGCCCTTTGGCTTGTGCAATGCACCAGCTACTTTTCAAAGGTACATGATGAGTCTTTTCTCTGACCTTATTGAGGACTGTATAGAGGTTTTTATGGATGATTTTAGTATTTATGGTGATTCATTTAGCCTTTGCTTGGATAGTTTATCTAGAGTATTAGATAGACGTGTCAGTACAAACCTTGTATTGAATTTTGAAAAACATCACTTTATGGTAAAACAAGGGATTGTACTAGGACATGTTGTGTCTAATACTGGCATTTCTGTAGATCCAGCAAAGGTGGATGTTATTTCTAGTTTACCTTACCCCTCCTCTGTGAGGGAAGTCCGTTTGTTCCTTGGCCATGCAGGTTTTTATCGGAGATTCATTAAGGACTTTAGTAAGGTAGCACTACCCTTATCCAGGCTACTGCAGAAAGATATTGAGTTCGAGTTCAGTGGCAAACAAGCATTTGATCAGCTGAAGACCGCCCTGACTCAAGCTCCAATTGTGAGAGGAACAGACTGGAGCCAGCCATTTGAAATCATGTGCGATGCTTCCAACCATGCAGTAGGAGCAGAGCTGGCTCAGAGTGAAGGTAAGGATCCTTTTGTAATTGCTTATGCATCTAAGACTTTAGACACAGCTCAGTCTAATTACACTACTACTGAGAAAGTGCTTCTTGCTATTGTTTTTGCTCTGGATAAATTCCGAGACTATTTACTTGGTACCAAAGTAGTAGTGTACTCAGACCACGCAGATCTAAAGTATTTATTAGCTAAAAAGGAGTCCAAACCAAGGCTTATACGTTGGATACTGCTACTACAAGAATTTGATTTAGAAATTAAAGATAGGAGTGGTAACCAAAATCTAGTGGCAGACCACTTGAGTCGCCTTGAGCACATTAAGGATACCTCCACTCCTATAAATGATAATTTCCCATTTGATAACCTGCAAGCAGTATCTGAAGTAGTCCCTTGGTATGCACCTGTAGCTAATTATCTAGTTAGCCGCACCTTTCCTCCAAACTTTACTAAGCATCAAAGAGACAAGCTGAAAAGCAAGTCCAAATATTATATATGGGATGACCCATATTTATGGAGATGTGGCGCTGACCAGGTAATTAGACGGTGTATGCCTCAATCAGAATTACAGTCCATTTTAGAGGCCTGCCACTCATCTGAGAGTGGAGGACATTTTGGCCCTCAAAGAACAGCTAGAAAAATTTTAGACTGTGGATTCTGGTGGCCTACTCTTTTTAAAGATGCTGCTGAATTTTGTAAATCTTGTTCCCCACGCCAAAGGTTTGGTAATATATCCAAGAGGGATGAGATGCCTCAACAAACTATGCTTTTCTGTGAAATTTTTTATGTTTGGGGCATTGACTTCGTGGGTCCTTTTTCAAATTCTAATGGTTATTTTTATATATTGTTAGCTGTAGATTACGTTTCTAAATGGGTGGAAGCAATTCCTAACCACACTGATGATGCTAACACCATTGTTTCCTTTGTTAGAAACTACATTATTTGTCGCTTTGGATCACCACAAGCAATCGTGAGCGATCAAGGCACCCATTTCTGTAACAGGAGACTAACAGGATTACTGAAGAAGCATGGGATAGTTCATAAAGTGGCAACAGCCTACCATCCCCAGACTAATGGGCAAGTTGAGGTGTCTAACAGAGAGATAAAGAGTATATTGCAGAAGATAGTCAAACCTAATAGAAGAGACTGGAGTACAAGATGTACTTTGGGCATACAGAACTGCATACAAGACACCCATTGGGATGAGTCCCTTCAGCTTAGTTTATGGAAAAGCCTGTCACCTCCCAGTTGAGGTAGAGCACAAAGCCTTTTGAGCAGTAAAGGAGTGCAATATGGAATTTGAGAAGGCCGAAACTGAGAGGAAGTTGCAACTGCAAGAATTAGAGAGCTTACGCCTAGAAGCTTATGAGAACTCAAGGCTATACAAGGAAAAGATGAAGGTTGTGCATGATAAGCACATCAAGAGGAGAGAGTTCCAACCTGGGGACTTTGTCCTCCTTTACAACTCTAGACTGAGGCTCATTCCAGGCAAGCTAAGATCAAAATGGGAAGGTCCATATAGAGTCGAGAAGGCCGAGCCATTCGGAGTTTTCCACCTGAGTCATTCTTCAAGCTCTGAATTCATAAAAGTTGATGGACATCGCTTAAAGGTATATCATGGTGGGAAGGCAACGAAAACCAAGAAGCTAGAGATCGTCCTCTTGGAGGATCCACCCATAGCAGAAGACTGAGTTAGTGGAGCATCCAACTTAAGGACGTTAAAGCAAAGTGCTAGGTGGGAGACAACCCACCATGGTATGATCGTTCTTTTTTTTCTTTTTAGTTTTATTTTTCAATAACTCTTCTCGTTATTAGCACATTTAGTTTGCATCATCATTTGCACAATTGCATAAAAAAAAAAAGAGGGGGAGCACGCCACGCGACAGCATCGCCGACGCATCCACATCGCAGGTGAGTCAGAAAGAAAAATAAATCGAACAGAAAGTCACGCGATAGCATGGCTGGAGGCGTGCCTTTGGCACAAATTGATCCACGCGACCGCGTTGCTGACGCGTCTGCGTCATATGGGAATAATGCCTCCCACGCGTCCGCGTCACCCACGCGGACGCGTGACCTGAAAATCGACGTAAGAAAGGGTGCATGGCCGAAAGTTGTGCTGGAGTGGTGCTGGGCCGGCGGCGCTAGACGCAATAGCCCTACCACACGAACGCGTACCCCACGCGTCCGCGTCGTATCCCAATATTGGCCACCCACACGATCACGTCGACCACGCGAATGCGTCACCCTAGAATTTGGCAACAATGAGTTTCGAACAGAGAGTTGTGCGAGCGCGAGGCTACCCTCGCGCCAGTAGCACAAAACGAGTCACGCGTCCGCGTGACCGACGCGACCGCGTGACCGACGCGACCGCGTGACCGACGCGACCGCGTCGATTCATATGAGCGCAATTCGCGCAAACGCGTACCCCACGCGTCCGCGTCACTAGCGCCGCACAACTTATCCTAATCTGCCAAAATATCTTATCTTTCTCTTCCCCAAACCCTACTTTTTCTTTTCCCTCCTTATTTCTTTCTTCCCTTTTCTTCCTTCTTCCATCTCTCTCACTTTCTACTTTCTCTCTCTCTCACCACCATTACCAATGTTTTTCTTTTCTTCTTCCCTCCTTACTTTTCTATTCTTCTTCTTGTTTTTATGTTTTCTTCTTCCTTTCTTTTTCTTTTTACTTGCATTATCCATGTTTTCTTTTTCTTTCTTTTTCTTTTAATTGGTGTTGGAAATTTATTAGGGTCATTATTATTCCTTATGATTTGCTTGTAGATTGTTAAGGACTTGTTTGGCAATTATATATTAATTTTTAAGGGTTGCTTGTATGTTCCATTTAATACATTCAATAACTTATTTATCATGCATGCTATGTGTTTGTGAAAACGCCCATATGACATTGTGCACCATTTTGAGATTTCTTTTAATCTACTACTCTATTTGCTTGCTTTTCACAAAAACCCTTCTTTTATTTTATTATTTGAATATATTTGTTATTACAAACAGGTTATTAGTTTGAAAGGCTTGGTAACCTACCTTGAATGCTTGATCTATGCTACTCATGCCTTTGCCTGCATGTCAATAAACACCTTGCATTTAATTGTCATCATATGCACTTGCTATTTTTCGTTGATGATTTTTCACATGTAGTCATGACCATGTGTTTACATCATTCATCTTTTAATGTGCATTACTTACCACATTTCCCGTTCTCTTCCTTGCTCCAACCCTTGACATTTTAACATGCTTTCTCTTTTCTTTCTTTTAGGATGGCCACCAAAAAAGGCAAGGAGAAAGCTACTCCCAAACCACCAACAAGAAGAGGAACAAAAAGAGCATTAGTGGTAGAGCCATTTTCGACTGCAGTTAAGCCCTCAACAAAAAGAATTAAGAGGATTATAAAGGTTGATGAAAAAGAGAAAGCTTTCCCAGCAAAGGACACTACACGATTTACCAATCACTACTGTGAGCAGATGTTCCCCATCCTGGCAGAAAGGAGTTACAACAACGAATACCTTCTTATCCTCCCGACCCTTATTGCTGAATTTGTTGAGCCGCAAATTGAACGAAGACAATGGGGTTTCCTTCAAAGATAGCCACGGCAGGTTAATCTTTCCTGGGTAGTCGAGTTCTACTCTAATTTCCACTTGCCAACCCTGCAGTCTGTCTATGTCCGTCAAAAGCAAGTCCCCAATACAGAAGAGGTTATTCAGCGAGCTTTAGATCTTCCCCCTACTCCAGAAGGACTGGACGCATTTCAAGAAGCCTCACTCAAGCGTCAGATGTACCAATTTGACTGGGACGCTGTTCTCAGAGTTATCGCACTACCTGACAGCAGATGGATCTACGGATACCATCGTTCCTGTCCTAAGGGAATATCAGCTTCCGCACTTACCTTGGAGGCTCGCGTATAGGCACAGATTATGTCCCATTACGTCTTTCCGAGCACCCACGAGTCCTCCTTCACAGCAGACATGGCCGTTCTACTATTGTGCATCCTTATAGACCAGCCTCTGAACCTACCAAGACATATTCGGAATGCTATGGGATACGTATAAATTGCGGGTAACTTACCTTTTCCCGCCCTGGTCTCAGATCTTGTCTCAGCAGCCGGCATCTCCTACAGAGCTGGGGACAGCAAAGCCATACTTCCACGGGATGATTAGTACATCCCTAACGGGAAATATATCAGACCTCCAGCAGCCACTACAAGCCAGCCTACTGAACCGGCTGAAGACATTCCTCCTTCAATACCACCAGCACCTACAACAAACCAACTGCTCTATCAGATACTTGAAAGGTTTGATCAGCGGGAACGCAAAGCAAAGCTAAGAGAGCACCGAAACAAGCGCCGATTCACATACCTCAAAGAGCTACTTAAAGGAAAATACAGAGACTCAGACACCCCGGACTCCACTTCGTTTACCAGCACAGGGAGCCATGACGGTCCCAACTGTGGAGATACTGCTACCAGCCCACCTTTGTTCCTGACAGATGGCACTGAGGACGGTGTAAAGCCTTAAGTGTGGGGAGGTCGGTCAGTACCTGACTTCCGGAGGTAATTTCTCTTTCCAAACACCAATAAAATATGATATTTAGTTAGTTTTTCTTGTGTAGAATAGGATAAATTGCATAGTAATATGTTAGTTGCATGCATGTTCTACTTGATTGAAAAGATAATAAGTTTCTTCTAAGACCCTATTTTTAGAACAAAATTTCACTAATTTTAATCAAAACTTTTATGTTAAATTTGCTTGAAGTTATATTTGGAACATGGTTTTTGAGCTAAAGAACACACAACCTGTGAGACTTTGAGCCTAAACACATGGTTACATTATTTAACCATAAATATTTTATTCTTGTGTGTTTACTTCTCTATGATTGTAATCTATATTTTGTTTCATCTTATATGTCCAATGTTTAATATATTTATATGCTTGCATATGATTGAGGCCATTATTTGTTTAGCTCACTTATCCAAATTAAGCCTACCCCTTAAGTTACCTTTGTTAGCCACTTTGAGCCTTTAAATCCCATTTGTTCTTTATTTTACCACATCACTAGCCTTAATTGGAAAAATAATTATATATCCCAATTAAATCTTTGGTTAGCTTGAGATAGAATTGTGTGTTAATTGAGTATGGGAAGATTGTGGGAACAAAAGATAATAAGGGAATGTGTCATGATAATATAATGGGAATTTGGGTACCTACTCATGTGAAACTATAAAATAAAATTGAAATTCTATGTGCATTGATAAGCTGTGTTTAATTTAATGTTAAAAGAAATTCAAAAAATATTCAATAATTAATAAGGGGACAAAATTACCCCAATGCTAAGTTAAGATTCAAGGATCAATACATATATGATAAAATTTAAAAAAAATGAGTTTGATACATGAGTATGGAACGTGAAAGGAAAAATTTTGGGTAGCTAGGTGTGAAATTTAAGTTATAAAGAGAATATATGTGTGTTAGGTGAAAGCTTGGGTTAATTAAAGATTCAATTTATAAGCTTACTTAGCCATATATGTACCCTTACCCTTACCTTGGCCCCGTTACAAACTTGAAAAGACCTCATGATGTTTGCATTGGTACATTAAATGTTGTTGATTGGTTAGGAGAAGAACAAAAATTAGAAAGCATGATTAGAGAAGGATAGAGTGATTACCCTATACAGTAGAGAGACTAGAGCGTACATACATCATCAGTGAGGGTTCAATGCTTAAATTCTATGTTCTCTACTTTCATGAGCTACCTTCTTGCATTTTTATCTGTTGTTACTGTATAAAAATTGAATTAGTGGAATTTGATTTGTGATTGTTTTGAAGAGCTTATTTACTTTTAACTAAATGGACAAGAATCATATAGGTTGCATTGCATTGCACGAGTTTTACATGTTCCTAATCATTTATTTTATCTCCTTCAACTAAGCATGAGGACATGCTAATGTTTAAGTGTGGGGAGGTTGATAAACCATTGTTTTACGGTTTACATTGTGTTTAATTGTGTGATTTTATCAAATCTTTACCCACTTATTCATTAAATTAGCATGCATTTATAATTCCTTCCCAAAATTATTCCATGGTTGAAAACCTGCTTCCTAGAGACTTTTAATTATGTATTTTAATTCTCCTTTATTCCATTCGATGTCGTGATCTGTGTGTCAAGTGTTTCAGGTTTTATAGGGCATGAATGACTTGGAGATTGGAAAGGAAGCTTGCAAAAATGGAAGGAACACAAGAAATTGAGGAGATGACCAGCGAGAAGTGACGCGGACGCATGGCTCACGCGACCGCGTGAAATGGAGGAAATTGAAGTGACGCGAACGCGTGAATTGGAGGCTGCAAGAGTGACGCAAATGCGTAGACGACACGCACGCGTGACAAGGCAAAACGCTGGATGACGCGAATGCGTGGATGACGCGATCGCGTGACGTGCGCGATCTGCAGAATTTACTGGGGGCGATTTTGGGCCCTGTTTTAACCCAGTTTTCGGCCCAGAAAAGCAAATTAGAGCCAGGGAACATGCAGAGACCAAGAATAACATTCATTTCGCATAATTTTAGTTTTAGATCTGGTTTTACTCCTCCTCTAGGTTTTCTCTCTATACATTCATAGTTCTTAGGATTTTGATTTTATTGCTTTTTGGACTGGGATATTGAGAAGAGTTATTACCTCCGTCAAGACTTCGTTATTCTATTTTGTTTCCTTACTTGTCACTTACTCTTTCATATCCCTAATTTCTTCAGAGTTACTATTGGATTATTTTTAGAATTTATTAATATAAGAACTATTTTTATTTTAATTGATCCTTTTGATTATTATTTATCATGTCTTTCTTTATTCCCCTTTCTTATTTCGTGAATTTTACATTCATAATGAGCGAGTAGTTCCATAACTTGATTGGGAGTTGATTGAAAGGAGGATCTTGAGTTGGAATGCTCAAGAGTAAAATTATAGTTGGGTTTAGCGTTGGGTCGTCCTCTAATCACTGACACTAGTCCTTTCCAAGGGAGAGGATTAGAACTTGTGAATAGAAACTGACTTCCAACTTGCTTAACTTTCCTTTATCTGGTAAAGGATAACTGAGCAGGCAACCTTCAATTATCACTTTGATCTTGGGAGAACTCCATCAAGGATAGCGCTTCCAACTAATCTACTCCCGGTCAAGGTTTTTATTTAAATTACATAAATTCTCTGATTTAATTTCCTGTTTATCAACTCAAACCATTTTAGAAAACATCTGATTAATAAAATAGCACACCTTTCTGCAACTCGTTGGGAGACGACCTGGGATTCATACTCCCAGTATTTTAATTCTAATTTTGTGACAACCCCTTCTAAATTGATAAGTGTATTTTAGGTTGGTTAAGAACTATACTTTCAACGTATCTCTTATAATAATTTCTTAACTCACCGATTTACGCCACATCAGTAAGCTGTAAGAATCTCACTCGAGATGGCAGACAATTCAAGGAAACAAGCTTATGGACTTGTAGAGGATGTCTTGGTGAAGGTTGAAGGCCTGTACATCCCTGCTGATTTCATAATCCTAGACACTAGAAAGGATGAGGATGAATCCATCATCCTAGGAAGACCTTTCCTAGCCACAGCAAAAGCTGTGATTGATGTGGACAGAGGAGTGTTAGTCCTTCAATTGAATGAGGACTACCTTGTTTTATGGCTCAAGGATCTCCATCTGCAACCATGGAGAGGAAGCATGAAAAGCTTCTCTCAATACAGGGTCAAACAGAATGCCCACACTCAAATTCTAAGTTTGGTGTTGGGAGGCTACCATTAAGCTCTGAGTTTCTGTGAAGCTCTCTAAGAGCTCACTGTCAAGCTATTGACATTAAAAAAGTGCTTGTTGGGAGGCAACCCAATGTTATTTAATTATATTTATTTTCCATTATCATTTTATGTTTTATTTAGGTAAATGATCATGTGGAGTCACAAAAACAATTACAAAATTAAAGAGGAATAAAAAACAGCACACCCTGGAGGACAGGCTTACTAGCGTTTAAACGCCAGTAAGGATAGCAGAATGGACGTTTAATGCCCAGTCTGGCAGCATTCTGGGTGTTAAACGCCAGAATGGGCAGCATTCTGGGCGTTTAATGCCAGAAAAGGGTGTCTGGCTGGCATTAAATGCCAGAAAGGGGCATCAGACTGGCGTTTAACGCCAGGAAAGGTAGCAAAACTGGCATTAAACACCAGGATTGGCACACAGAGGGTGTTTAAATGCCAGAATGGTGCAGGGAGCAGAATTCCTTGACACCTCAGGATCTGTGGACCCCACAGGATCCCCACTTACCCCACCTCTTCTTCTCTCCTCTTCACAGCTTTCCATAACACTCTTCCCCAAATACCCTTGACCAATCCCATCAATACCTCTTCCCCAAACACCCTTCACCTATCAAATCCTACCCTCTTCTCCATAATCCCTTCGCCACTCACATCCATCCATCATTAAACCCCACTACCTCACCATTCAAATTCAATCCATTTCCCTCCAAAACCCACCCCTTCATGACCGAATTCCCTCTCTCCCTTGCCCTATAAATACCCCTCCTCACTACCTTCAATTTCACACCACATATAGACTTCTACCCCCATTGGCCAAATTCATTTCTCCCCTCCATCTCCTCCAATTCTTCTTTTTCTTCTTATTTTTTTCTTCTTTTGCTCGAGGACAAGCAAACATTTTAAGTTTGGTGTGGAAAAATCACTGCTTTTTTATTTTTCCATAACCATTAATGGCACCTAAGGCCGGAGAAACCTATAGAAAGAGGAAAGGGAAGGCAATTGCTTCCACCTCCGAGTCATGGGAGATTGAGAGATTCATCTCAAAGGTCCATCAAGACCACTTCTATGAAGTTGTGGCAAAAAAAAAGGTGATCTCTGAGGTCCCCTTCAGGCTCAAAAAGAGTGAATATCCGGAGATCCAACGTGGGATTCGAAGAAGAGGTTGGGAATCTCTTACCAACCCCATCCAACAAGTCAGGATCTTAATGGTTCAAGAGTTCTATGCTAATGCATGGATCACTAAGAACCATGATCAAAGTGTGAACCCAAACCCAAAGAATTGGCTCAAAATGGTTTGGGGAAAATACTTGGATTTCAGTCCGAAAAATGTGAGGTTAGCATTTAACTTGCCAATGATGCAAGGAGATCCTCACCCTTTCACTAGAAGGGTCAACTTTGATCAAATGTTGGACCAAGTCCTCATGGACATCTGTATGGAAGGAGCTCAATAGAAGAGAGACTCAAGAGGCAAGCCGGTTCAATTGAGAAGGCCGGACCTCAAACCCGTGGCTAGGGGATGGTTAGAGTTCATCCAACGCTCTATCATTCCTACTAGCAACTGGTCTGAAGTTACTATGGACCGGGTGATAAACCCCGATTTCGTGACCCACTTAAAGGCAAAATGCTGGGGGCAATTTCTGAGCTGTCCAAGCCCAAATCCAACTTGTTTCTGAGTGTATTTCATGCAGAATTGAAGTCCAAGCAAGGGGGTGCAATTAGTTAGTCAACATGAGCCTTTAGTTAGTTTTCTAGAGAGAGAAGTTCCCTCTTCTCTCTAGAGTTAGGTTAGGATTAGGTTAATTTGTCATAGATCCATGTTTAATTCCTTGCTTTCATTTTGTTTCTTCTACAATTTCTCATGTCTACATCTTAATTTTCTTAGTTGTAATGTTAATTTTTCCTTTTGCTCTCTTTGTGATGATGAACTCATGTTGGATTTGGTTTACATTTAATCCAATTAGATGTTGATGTTTCCTTTATTGATGATTGATTTGTGAATTTACTTTTCTTGCAATTGGTAGTTGTTAGATTTTATCATTCTTGCATATTCACCATGCTTTCCTTTAGTACCCACCAAGTGTTTGACAAAATGCTTGGTTGGATCTTAGAGTAGACTTTGAGCATTTTTGGCATGGAAAGAGTAATTAGGCAATCTTGAGTCATGAAAACCCAACCTATGTTGGTGATTTAGAATTGTTAGTTAATATCATTTTCAATGACTCTAATCTTTTGCTAATTCAATTAGTGAGTTGATTAGGAATTTTGATTTGAGATTAACTAGTCTGGTTTGACTTTCTCTCATGGAGGATAACTTACACCTTCTTCCAATGTTGGAGATGACGAAATAAGATAAATTCTTGTTAATTATTATCATTAGTGACTAGGATGGAAAGCCTATGACCTTGACTCTTGCCATGAATGTCTCTCTGTACTACTTGCTTTCTTAATCATTTGCTCAATTTACTTATCTTGTTCCTATTGTAAATGAAAACCCCCTTTGCCCCTTTATAGCCAATAATTGACCATTTCATTATAATCCTAGGGAGACAACCCGGAGTCTAAATACTTCGGTTAATTCTTATTTGGGGTTTGTTCTTTGTGACAACCAAAATTTTTTATGTGAGATTTGTTTGTTGGTTTGGAGCTATGCTTACAAAGAAGTCATTCTTTTCTATAAGAAGAAAATCTAGACCATCGAGCGAAATCTCGTCTATCAAAATGGCGCCGTTGCCGGGGATCACAATGGTGCTATGTTATTGGCTATTGTATATATTGTGAATAGCTTAATTTTTGTTTTGTTTGTTAGTTTTTGCCAGTGTAGAATTTTGCTCTCTTATTCTTATTAGTCTTTGTTTTTTTTATTTTCTCTTTCACTATGAATTCTCTTCCTTATGGCTATGAGTGTAGTTCAAACTATGTTGTAGGAAATGGAAGCTCCAATGAGGATGTGCATCAAGGATTTGGAAATCAAAGATGGGAGGATCCCCAAGCTTATGGACAATCTTCTTGACAACAACCTCCTCCGAATTCTTATAGGTATAATCCTAATGCTAATGCATACCAATCCAATGTATGTGATGACCCTTATTGTGGTTGTCAACTACAATCATCATATGCATATGAACCCACTCCTCAATATAGCCCTGCACCAAATTCACATGCCTCACACCATCATTTAACTCCATATGACCATAATCCATACCCACCATATCAACCACCATATGAATCACATCTAGAGCTAACACCATCCCAATATCAATACTTCCAAGAACCACAAACTTCACACACTACCTCAAGAATTTCACCAATATGAACCACCTTCCAATTACAACAATCTTCCCTCAACCAATGAACCCTCTCCTTCACCACTACCTCCCGATGAAGCCTTCATGTTAAAACTGAGAGACCTTGAATCTCTTATCTTAAGGCGACAAGAGGAGGATGAAACTAAGTTTAAGGAGCTAAGAGCAAGGATGGCTGGCATAGTAGAAGCCGTGAGTCACCTAACATCCCACCTAAGCTCATGCATCATAAGTACTCCAATTGGTGAACATGGAGAAATGATCAAGGAGCCTACTGAGGGAGTGAACTTGAAGCTCCATGGTGAGGAAGAAGAGTTGAAGCAAGAAGTGCAACAAGAGGAGAAGGTAGAGATTAGTGAACAAAAGGAAGTAGTGGGTGGATGTTTAGGATATATTGAGCACATAAACGAATCTCAAGTTGAAGAGCACTCTTCCAAGAAGTTTGGAGGGGATATTAAAGAGAAGAGTAATGTTGCGGAAGTAGACAAAGAGTCAAAGGAAATTGATCAAGAAGTGGATTCCATCACTAGTGATTTTTTGCCCACATTAATCAATCCCCTTGACGATCTTGTTGAACCTTCTCCCAGTAGGCTAGAAAGCAAGGTTGAGGAGGATGTGCAACCTCCAAGACCTATTGTGAGTGAAAAATTGGAAGAAGTGTCCCAAGCAACAAGCTCTCCTATCTATGATGATTCCGAATCAACATGTGATCCTTTTGAGCATGAAGAGTCCTTCCCCAATATGCTTAGACTTGATGATGGGGTAGATTTCACTAGACCTCCTATCTATGATAAGAGTGATAGGGAAGAGATAGAAGAAATTGGTGAAGAAGAATGTGAACTTGAGAAAACTTGGCTAGAGGAGGAACTTGAAAAACCTTGCCAAGTGGTGGAAGCCTCTAGAAGAGGATGGATGGGAGTAGAGCGTGCTTTGCCAAGATCATTGGAAACCCCTCCACCTAGGTTATCATCCAATCTTTCATTTGAGTGGGTAAAAATTCTAACTCTTAGCTTTATTATCCCACTTGAGTATGATTTGCTTGAGACGGATGGCCAACTTAGGGCACTTTGCGGAATTAAGCGAAAAAGGAGGATGTTTAGTGGTTGGCGTTGTAAATCTAGACTCGTTATGGTTGTAAACTCGAAATTGAAGAGCATGGATTGTTGTAATGCTCAATTAAATGGGTCTAGGAGGGTAGTTTGGTGTCTTTCTGAGAATTCAGCTTTCTCGTCACCCGAACGGAATCAAGGCGATCAACTAGAAGATGGGTGCGAAGAAAAGATATGGGATCCTGGATCACATCATGGAAACTAACTTTCGGAGCTCATATCTTGGAGGGAACCTCACCAAAGCTTGGTGAAGATGGTTGGAATTTTCGACAACCGATTGAAGGACAAGCACTCTTGGAGGTTCAAGGATGAATATAGGCATAAACCACCTTGACAAGGAGTCCCCCAAATGTCCAACTTAAGGACTTAAACTAAAAGTGCTTGGTGGGAGACACCCCACCATGGTAAACTCTTTCTATTCTCTTGTAGATATAATAAATGAATGAATTGGGTTCTATTGTATATAATTTCTTTACTTCTTAGTATATTTTGCATTGCTTGCTAAGGTGTTTATACATTCTATGCTTTAATTAGGGATAATTCTTTGAATTTGAGTTTTTGCTTAGATTGCAAGTTTCCTCAATTTCTTTGAAGAATCCCCAATATTTCAAAATGTGTTTAATTTTGCATCTTAGCTGATTTTTTTTGAGTCTTAGAGAAGGTCAGGAGGATTATGAGCTCTTTTTGGTGCTCTTAAAAAAAAAAAACACCAGCCACGCGCAAGCGCATAGTGCGTGTGCGCGTCGGCTGTGCATTTAAGCTTTCTGGGCCAAGGACCAGAGAGTTATACCACTTTTGGGCCAACTTTGTTCCTTAACCCACGCGGACGCACGCTGTACGCGTCCACGTCCCTTTGTGTTTCCTTACCTACGCATTGGCGCACCTGGTGTCTCTGCGTCCCAATCATCATTTAGCTCATCCACGCGCAAGCGCATAGTGCGCGCGCACGTCGATGCATTATTGCATCACCCAGGCCAAAGGACCCGAGAGTTGTGCCAACTCTGGGCCCCTTTTGTGCCTCTAGCCTAGCACAACCGCGCGGACGTGCACCGTACGCGTCTGTGCCAATTCCCAATTTTCCCATGTACGCGCAAGTGTAGATGGCACTTCCGCGCCCCTTCCTTATTCCCTCAACCACGCGGACGCGCATGGTGCGCGTGCGCATGGATTCAATTCCCACTTACCCCAGGGATGCGAAGCCCTACCGCATTCGCGCAGTCCTCCACTCTCTTTCTCTAACATCTCTCCCTCTTCTTTTCTCCCTAACCTGCGTTGCAACTGGCTCCGGCGACACCATTGCCACCGCCAACGCCCTCATCTCTCTTCCTTCCTCTCTTTCTCACTCTCACTGCTCCGCCCCTGCCCTGTCTTCCCTCGCCCCCTCTTTCTCACAGCACCTCAGCGTTGCCACAAGCACCGCCGCGACCTCCACTGTCGCCGGTGCACATTCCGCTATATCACCAGGCCGCCGCTCCTACTCTGGCCGGTTCACTCTCCTTCCTCCACCATCCCTTCCCTTCATCTGCTCTGTTCAGTTTCTGCTTCCCATGTCTCTGCCTTCTCGTATTCTGTTTTCTTTACTGTTGTATTAATTCTGTAATTAGCTTAGTTAGTTAGAAATGCATGTTAGTCGATTAGGTGGTTAGAGAACCTGGGCTGAGTAGTGGATTTAGGCTTGTTTTAAATAATGATGATGCTTGAAAGTGTTGCCATCCATTGATTTTTCTTGCTTTGTTTATGCTATATGTTTGGCTGGTTTAATGCTGCTTTGTCATGCCTAGTGATACTGAGTCTTGTTCTAATTTGAACCTAATTCCCTGAATTTAATCTGGTCTGAAGCATTCGAATTCAGATTGCCTGCTTATTGAATGGTTCATTGTTGATGGAGTGATATTGTTTTTCTCGAAATCAAATTGAATTGTCAAATGCTACACTTCAATTTTCCCTTTTGTTCTTGTTTCAAAATCCTGTTGTTGCTGAATTCCTATTTTATTTTGTTCATGATACTGTGCTGAAAGCCAGTATCTCTGTGCATTGTTTAAGGAAAGAATGCTGTTTGTAGCTAGCTGGTTTGTTTGAATTGCTTTCTGATGTTTGCTACTAAAAGATTGGCTATTTGTTCAATTCATATGAACTCACATATAGTTTTTGTGCTTTTGATTTTTAATGAGTTCATATGGAAATTGATTTGACTGTTGAGTTTAGGAAATAGCCAATTTACTGCTGAAATGCTGCCAGATTTTTCCTAACCATCTTTCATGAGTGACATTGCTTTAGTTGATGCAACAAACTTCAATTTGACAAAATTCTGTGTCAATAGGATTTTGTTTGCTAAATGGTTTTGGGAACTCCTCAAGAACAAGTTTTGGTCATGCTTATACTACTCTTTGTTGCTTACATGCATTGCATGGTTGAGTAAGCTTCTCGATTGGCCATTACTTGTAACTCTTTTAAGATTTCGTGCCTCTTTTTCATGAACACACAAGTTGAAAGTTTTCAATCTATGTGGCTGATATTCATACATAATTTGCATTAAGCCACATAGATCATAAGGTTTCCCACTGCTAGAATCAAGAAAGAAGCAAAGGGTATCAACATTTATTCAATGCAAACTAATTATGCAACCTATCTACATGCAATCTATCTAAATGAATGCAATTACTCGGTCAAAATAAATCAACTTCCAGGAAAACATATATGAGCATAAGGGCTAATGCAATAGCAATCAAATCAAATCCACAATTGAATTGAGTTATTAAATATTTTTTTACAAACTTGCAAGAAAAGGTGATCACAGGTGGAGACATGTAATTGAGCAATCGAACCCTCACCGGATGTGTATCCGCTGTAGTCGCTCAAGTGTATAGGGTCGATTCACTCAATTATCCCCTAATCATGCTTTCCAAGATTTGTTTTTCATCTAACAATCAACAATTATTTCATGCATTCATACAAATATCATGAGGTCTTTGCATAAGGTTGTAATGGGGCTAGGGTCAAGGTAGGGTTAAATATGTGGTTAAGTGGACTAGAATTTTAATCTTTGATTAACCTAAACTTCCCACCTAACCTATGACATCCTATACAATTTAAGTGCTAAACTAAGTACCCATTCTTCACTTTTTCACATACTCATGCATTTTCTTTTTGATCACCACACATATGCATTGATTTTTATTGAACTTTACTTTGGGACATTTTGTCCCCTTTTTATTGCTTTTCTTTTTCTTTTCTTTTCTTTTCATATTTTTTTCTTTTTATTTTTCTTTTCCATACTTTTTTTCTTTTTCTTTTCTTTTTCTCTTTTTCTTTTTGATTAACTTATATACAAAGGTATCAATGCATATGGTTTTACATTTAATTAACACATGAGTATGTACCCAATTCCTAATATTTTCAACAAAATACAGAAACACCCTTTTACCTCAACCAATGTCCCAAGTTTTTCCATACTTGAATGATACACACACTCACTAGCCTAAGCGAATCAAAGTTCCAAATTAAGGACATTTATTGTTTTTTGCTTTAAGGCTTGTAATGTGCTAAAGTTAAAGAACAAATTGGGTTAATCGTAGGCTCAAAGTTAGCTAACAAAGGTTGATAAAAGGTATGCTATTTGGGTAAGTGAGCTAAATAAAATAATTGCCTCAATCATATAAATGCATGTATACACAAAATAATGGACATATAGAATCAAACAAATCAAAGATTACAATCATAGAAAGAGAATAATGCACACAAGAAGGAAGATAAGTTGTTATAAGATGTAACCACGTAATTAGCTTCAAATCTCAAAAGCTTGTGTTCTTAGCTCAAAACATGATCCACAATGTATAGTTCAAGCAAATTCAATGAAAAGTTTTCACTCAAATCAATTAGGATGTCAATGCCCTACTAAAAGACCTAAAAGATGAATTGCAAAAGTGTTGGGATTAGAAGCTTGTCACCCAAAAATGCCGACTGGTCGGACGACCTTCCCACACTTAAAAGTTTGCACCGTCTTTGGTGCATTCTGAGATGAGCAAAGGGGTATGGCGACTTCCTAGTTGCTACTTTCAGCTGGCAGGTCAACCGGTTGCTGCGTGTTCTTTTTCCCGCTTCCTTTGTTGCCTATGACAAAACATCCTGAAAATAGAAAACAGGATAGTGATAAAAGTAAATGCAAAAGCAAGGAAGCCTAAATTTTTGGAATGAGGTAAATCACTAGAATGGAGTGAGTGAATCAGTGTGACATTGAAGAAAAGAGTGCGTGAGTTCTAAATTGCATGCGGTTTTAGAATACATGCACACTAGCATAAAAAGCTTTGTCACAATTTACACAAAAGAAGAATACACTTCACTCATTCTAGTGTGCTTGAGATACTTTAAACTTGTAGATTAAGGCAACCAAACAAGCGATAAAGAAGCATGAAAGCATTCAAGCAAATATATAACATATGGTTGCATATGATCAAGAAGCATAATGCATTGAGGTAAATGCACAACATCCAATATCAAGAAATTGCCTAGTCAAAGAAAAGGGTTCAAATCACATGGTGGCCAAATCATGCAATTCAAAAAGATTTAAGAATCTTGAGGGCAATTCTCATTCACTTGTTATTCACAAATGTTCAACAAAGGAACTCAAAACCAAGTAGCAAAACATAACCTCAATAATAAAATCCAGTAATGAGTATAAACACAATGATGTTAAGATAACATCCTATTTAGTAATCAGCAGCAATACACAGTAAACAAGATTAATAATCCAACACTTATAAAAAAAAATAGAAAGCAAAACGAAAATTTAACTAATTAAATAACTAACTAACTAACTAACCAACTAAAAGAAATGGTAATAGATGGTGTTTGGTAGTGTTGGATGATGGTTGAAGAAGGGAAAGAAAAGGAGAGAAGAGAGAAGAAGGACAGAAATGGAAAGAGGAGAGGAAGAGAAGGTGGGTGAAACAGGGTAATCCACGCGTACGTGTGGTGTGACGCATTAGCGTGGATAGGTAAAATGGTGTTGACGCACGACGGGTACGCGTGGGTCACGCGTAGGTGTGATAGGTTATTTAGAGAGGCGATGTGTACGCGTGCGTTGACGCGTGGGCCTGGGTAGGCTTGTGCGAAATGCACAATACTAGCCCAAAACTCGCACAACTCTCGGGTAAAATGTATGGAGGGATGAAATTTTGTATCCACGTGTACACGTGGGTCAAGCGTACGCGTGGATGGTCGAAAATACTTGGGTCACACGTACGCGTGGCTTGAGCGTACGTGTGCATTGGTGCTCTATTTTTCAAATTTTTTCTAAGTACGACCTCCCCACACTTAAGAATTAGCATGGTCCTCCGTGCTATTGGTAAGGCTCAAGGGGCGATCGGGTCCGGAACTTCCACTATCCCTTTCATGATTTCTATCTTCACTTAAGTTCGAAGTGGATGTGGAGATCTCCGGCTCCTCCAAAGGCGGGGTCACAAAACTCAAAAGCTTTTTCACATAAGCAAATCGGCGTTGGTTCCGCCATTCATATCGGTTCATTTTCTTATTGAGATCCACAAGCAGTTGGTGGGACGATCTTAGTGGCGCGGATGAAGTGGTAGGGATGTCTGAGGGAATAGCTTTGTCAAGGTTCCCGGTGTCCGCCGGGGGCTTGAGATATTTTCCGGTTTGGACGACGTCGCCCTTCGCCGGAATCATTGCCTTCTGGTCCTTAGTCTCCCAGGGAACACCAACAGCAGAAACTAACTCCGTCACCAGGGCCTGGAAAGGGAGGTTACCCTTGGCATGGACATGACCCCTGCTTGTCGGATGAGGAGAGGGATGTTGACCGGCCACTCAGTAAGTATGCATCAAATTAGTAAGGCTAGATCTGCAGTGATCGACGACTCGTGAGTGCTTGGAAGCACATAATGAGACAAGACCTCTTGGTAAGCGTCTACCCTATCCGCTACTGGTGAGACCTTGAGTACTCCCTGAATAGCTTCTTTCGAAATGGGGACTTGCTTCCGACGCACAAAAACTGATTCAAGAGAAGGAGAGTGGTAGTTGGAGTAGAACTCCACCACCCAAGAAAGGTTGGCTTCCTGTGGTTGGCGCATGAGAAATCCCATTGTCGTCGCTCAATGCGTGGTATCACAAGCTGAACAATATGCTCTAGAGCGGCGAGAAGAGGTTCAGAATGATAGTTTCTTTCAACCAAAATGGGGAACATGAGCTCACAATAACGATTGGGAAACCTAGTTGGATCCCTCGCAGGGTTGTCCTTCTCTTGCTCATCAACAGTAATGATGCTCCTCGCCCTCTTGGGGAGAGGCTTAGTTTTTGGTGCTTGGTGTGCCTTGGTGGTGGATATTTGAGGTGCCCTTTTGGTAGGCAGTTTTTACAGTGCCTTTTCCTTACCCTTTTTGGTGGTCATCCTGAAAAAAGGAGGAAAAGAGAAGACATTAAACTCAAAGAAGCAACACTCGGATAAAGACATGCAAGTGAGAAATAACGCCACAACAGAATAGGTGTCTTGAAGACATGACAGCTGCAACATGCAAGCAAGACAACAATGGAAACTATGGCAAGTCACTAGCATTGGATGCAAGAGTGAGATAAGCATGCAAGTAAAGGGCATGAGAGGCATAAGCTCAAGCATCAATAACAACACATAGTAGCATATGCAAGAAGGGTAAGAAGCACAAGTAGGTCATACACATAATCTTACAATATGATACAAAGAAGCAAGTCAGAGGTAATGAGCATGTGAATGGGAAATATGAGGAACAATAGGCTCAATGCACACAAGAACAAGCAAGTGTAATAAGAAAGGGTACTAAGTGGAAAGCATCAAGTCAACTTTGAATCAAGAACTCATTGGTGACTTTCAAGAAACACTTGGCGTGTAACTTTCAAACAATAAGCAAGTGGAGGAAATTTAGCAATGTAGCACCCCCAAAATGCATTACCAATCATCATACAACACCACATATCACAAAGAAGTCAAAACATATCAAAATAACCCATCAATGCAAGAGATAACTCCAACCTCAACACCCATGGAAAATAGAAAAAGAAAGCAAGCAAATAAACAAGAATGCATTAATGAAAATCTGAATAAGAAGAGATGCAATGCAACTAATGAGAGTAAAATTGAAACAAAACAAGGAGAAAAAGGGTGAGTAACACCTTGAGAGGAGGAAGAGGGTGATGTGGAATGCAAATAGAGATAGGAGAAAAAAAATAGGAGCAAGAGAGGAGAGAGAACGTAGGACCACCGGAGGTGGTGGTCGCTGGTGGGTGATGCCGCCGGTGTTAGTGGGCGGAGACAAGGTGGTAAGAGGAGGTGAAGAAGAAGTGAGGAAGGAATAGAAGAAGAAGATGGAAGAAAAATTGAAAACAGGGCGCGCTGCAGTTTTATTACGTCGTGGAAATGACGCGGGCGTGCCATCCACGCATACGCATGGATGAGTAGAAAGAAGTAGGGACGCGTGAGAGTCACCCATGCGTACGCCTGGGCAGCAGAAGAGGAGAGGATGCGTACGCGTCAGGGAACGCGCATGCGTGGGAACAATTGCACGAATAGCACAAAGTCAGCATGAATCTCGCACAACTCTCTGGTTTATGTACCAAGAGATGGTTGTAGGGACATCGACGCGTGCGCATCGCATCAAAATGAAGAACGACGCGTAAGCGTCTCCAAAGCGCACGCGTGGGATAGAGTTGTGCTCCTAGTAGAATTGTCACGTGATGTTCGCACAACTCTTGGGAAAAATGTCCCAAGAGGTGGAATTGCGCGATCGACGCAGACGCATCATCCACGCTTACGTGTGGATGTGCAAAATAGCAGAGGGACGCGTACGCGTCTTAGGATGCGCACGTGTGAGAGGTGTCAAGCGTTGGGCATAGTGTTGGTATACTTCTCGCATAACTCTCAGGTTTTTATACCAAGAGTAGGAGAAATGCAATCGACGCGTATGCATCACCCATGCTTACGCATGGGTTGCACGGATAAACCGAAAATTGTATGTGTGGTTTAGAATTTTACAAATGGAATCTCGTTGCAAGTATAGTTCTAAACCAGCAAACAATTCCTTCAATAAAAAATTTGGTTGTCACAAGTACAAACACCAATAAAAATAACCGAGGTATTCAAACCTCGGGTTGTTCTCCCTAGGAAATTGCAATGAAGTGTTCTTGTTATTGGCTATGAAGTATCTTTTGGGGTTTTTGGAATTAGAGACAAGAAATGTAAATTGCAAAAGGAATAACTAATAACTATGAAAGGCTCTTGGCAAGGTGTGAGAACTAGAAGTCCTATCCTCATTATCATCATCAATTGTGACAAGAATTGTTCATTGCTCCACTTAGTTAACCTCTAACTATGAAGGAAAGTCAAGTGGATGTCAACTTGAGATCACAAGTCCTAGCCAAATCACAATGAAAGACTAGCTTTAGTGACATTCAAGTCAACTAGCAATTTCCAATTATCAATCAACAAAATAGTTTGATAACTCAAGAGTCATCAATTACTCAACACAAGCCAAGAGGAGAAAAATCTAACTCATAACTAAAAGAAACATTTCTACAAACACATAGAAGGCAATAAAAGTAAACAACATAAATTGCAAGAATTAAAGGAACTACAACTAATAGAGGTAAGAGATCAACAATAGAAAACTAAAGCAAACATAAAAAGACACGGAAATCATAAATTGCATTGAAAGGAAATGTAGATCTACAAAAGAATTCATAAACTAAAAGGAAAATTGAAGCAAGAGGAGAGGTAGATCTAGATCTAAAAGAAGAAAACTAGAACCCTAATATATTTCTACATCTCAAACTATGCTAAAGTGTATGAATGATTGTGCGAGCAACGACGCATACGCATGGCTCACGTGTACGCGTCGATTGGCATTTTTCTTTCCACGCGTACGCGTTATGTCACGCGTACGCGTTGCCTTGAGACTTCGTATTCCACGCGTGCGTGTCTGCTACGCATGCGCATCGATGCATATACTCCAAATCCTTGATTTTCCATGAGTTCTCCACTTGCATGCTTTTCTCTTCACTCCTTTGATCCATTCCTAGCCTTTTCAACCTGGATTCACTAACAAACACATCAAGGCATCTAATGGAATCAAAGGTGAACCAAACTAAGCAATTAAGGGCCTAAAAAGCATGTTTTCACACTTAAGCACAAATTAGGAGACAATCATGAACCATGCCATTTCATTGAATAAATATGAGAAAAGTTGATAAAATCCCCTAGATTAAGCACAAGATAAACACTAAAAATGGGTTTTATCAACCTCCCCACACTTAAACCGAGCATGTCCTCATGCTAGAATCAACATTTATTCAATGCAAACTAATTATATGCAGCCTACCTAGATGCAACTATCTAAATGAATACAATTACTTGGTCAAAATAAATTAACTTCCAAGAGAACATATGTAAGCATAAAGGCTAAAGTAATAGCAATCAAATCGAATCCTCAATTGAATTGAGTTATTAAAGATTTTTACAAACTTGCAAGAAAAGTGATGATCATAGTGAATGGTGCACAAAATTGTGATCACACCTTTCACAACTCTGGTACAACTAACCAGCAAGTGCACTAGGTCGTCCAGGTAATACCTTATATGAGTAAGGGTCGATCCCACGGAGATTGCCGGCTGGAAGCAAGCTATGGTTATCCTGTAACTCTTAGTCAGGAGATTACTGATAAAAATTATCTTTTTTTATGAAAGGTAAATAACATGAAATGAACGATACTTGTGATTCAGTAATGAGGAACAGGTTGAGGTTCCAGAGATGCTCTGTCGTATGAATCTCTGCTTTCCTACTGTCTTCTTCTCCAAACACGCATGGCTTCCTTCCATGGCAAGCTGTATGTTGGTGGATCACCGTTGTTAATGGCTACCATCCGTCCTCTCAGTGAAAATGGTCCAGGTACAGTTTCTGTACGGCTAATCAACTGTCGGATCTCTCGTCTCGGATGAAAAATACCAGGCACAGCTACCGCACGGCTAATCATCTGTCGGTTCTCACTTGTGTCGGAATAGGATCTCTCTATCCTTTTGCACACTCTCACTGCGCCCAATATTCGTGAGTTTGAAGCTCGTCACAATCATCCCATCCCAGATCCTACTCAGAATACCACATTCAAGGTTTAGACTTTCCGGATCTCAGGAATGCTGCCAATTGGTTCTAGCCTCTACCACGAAGGTTCTAATCTCAAAGATTCGAATGCTCTGTTATCAGGAGAGGCAATTCAAATTCGTGGATTAGAGACCCAAGAGATTATACTCCGGCTGTCGTCCAATGACTACATTGAACATCATGTAGACCGCTTGTGGTTATCAGGCACGCGAATCTTGGCTAAGCGAGTAACGAAGATAGTGGGTGATTGTCACGGGTCACCCCTTCGTTTTGACTTAACCGAATTAAGTACGAGAGTATATCTTAGAGAAGAAGTAAGCATGAATTGAAAGAGAAACAATAGTACTTGCATTAATTCATGAAGAACAGCAGAGCTCCGCACCTTAATCTATGAGGTGTAGAAACTCCACCGTTTGAAAATACATAAGAGAAAATAGCCTAGGCATGGCCATGAGGCCAGCCAAGCATAAGATGATAAAAGTTGTTAAAAGTTATCAAAAGTCCCCTCAATACAATAGGAAAGACTAGTATTTATACTAAACTAGTTACTAAGGATTACAGAAAATGAGTAACTAAGTGCAGATAGTGCAGAAATCCACTTCTAGGGCCCACTTGGTGTGTGCTTGGGCTGAGCATTGAGCTTTACACGTGCATAGGCATTTTCTAGAGATAAATGCCAGCTTGGATGCCAGTTTGGGCGTTTAACTCATGTTCTGGTGCCAGTTCTGGCGTTTTACGCCAGAAAAGCGTCTCTGGCTGGCGTTGAACGCCAATTTGGGCCATCAAATCTCGGGCAAAGTATGAACAATTATATATTTCTGGAAAGCCCAAGATGTTTATTTTCCAAAGCAATTGAGAGCGTGCCAATTGGGTATCTGTAGCTCAAGAAAATCCCCTTTGAGTGCAGGAGGGTCAGAATCCAATAGCATCTGCAGTCCTTTCTCAGCCTCTGAATCAGATTTTTGCTTAGGTCCCTCAATTTCAGCCAGAAAATACCTGAAATTACAGAAAAATACACAAACTCATAGTAAAGTCTAGAAATATAATTTTTGAATAAAAACTAATAAAAATATAACAAAAAGTAACTAAAACATATTAAAAACTATGTAAAAGCAATGCCAAAAAGCGTATAAATTATCCGCTCATCACAATACCAAACTTAAATTGATGCTTGTCCCTAAGCAACCAAAAATAGGATAAGATAAAAATAATAGAAAATACATTAAATTTCAAAAATATCAATGAAGATTAGTTTTAATTAGATGAGCGGGACTAGTAGTTTTTTGCCTCTGAATAGTTTTGGCATCTCTCTATCCATTGGAGTTCAGAATTGTTGGCCTCTTTAGGAACTCAGAAATACAGATAATGTTATTGATTTTCCTAGTTAAGTTCTTTTTTATTCTTGAACACAGCTACTTTATGAGTCTTGGCTGTGACCCTAAGCATTTTGTTTTCCAGTATTACCACCGGATACATAAATACCATGGACACATAACTGGGTGAACCTTTTCAGATTGTGACTCAGCTTTGCTAGAGTCCCCAGTTAGAGGTGCCAGAGTTCTTAAGCACACTCTTTTTCTTTGGATCACGACTTTTACCACTCAGTCTCGAGCTTTTCACTTGGACCTTCATGACACAAGCACATGGTTAGGGACAGCTTGATTTAGCCGCTTAGGCCAGTATTTTATTCCTTTGGGCCCTCTTATCCATTAATGCTCAAAGCCTTGGATCCTTTTACCCTTGCCTTTTGGTTTTAAGGGTTATTGGCTTTTTGCTCTTGCCTTTTGGTTTAAAGAGCTATTGGCTTTTTCTGCTTGCTTTTTTCTTTTTCTTTCTCTGTTTTTTTTCGCAAGCTTTTGCTTTTTCACTGCTTTTTCTTGCTTCAAGAATCAATTTTATGATTCTTTTGATCACAAATAACATGTCTCCTTTTTCATTATTCTTTCAAGAGCCAACTTTTCTTAATTCCAATTTCAAATATGCACTGTTTAAGCATACATTCAGAAAACAAAAAGTATTGCCACCATATCAAAATAATTAAACTATTTTCAAGATAAAATTCAAAATTCATGTACTTCTTTTTCTTTTGCAAATAAAAGTATTTTTCATTTTAGAAAGGTGAGAGATTCATGGAATCATTCATATCTTTAAGACATAGACTTTAAACACTAATGATCATGTAATAAAAATAAGACTTAGACAGAAAATAAACATAAAAACAGATAAACAAAAGCAAAGAAATTAAAGAGCGGGTCCATCTTAGTGACGGCGGCTACTAATAGTTATGGAATAATAATTAAAGACATAAAAATAAATGACTATAATACTAATGCTCATGTAACTCTTAAAATAGGTTTCGAATAACAAAAGTTATCACAGAGTTAGGACTCAACAACCTTTATTTTGAGAGATAAGTGCTCCTTCAATTTGTGGGACGTCTGGCTCTTCAAGGGACAGCTTCTGGTGCTTTAGCTCCTGTATCTCATGCCCTTGCTTCTCTTGTTCTTTGAGTAGTTTGCAGAGCATGCTGTTTTGATTCTGCTGCTCTTCTTTGAGTTGATCCATAGCTTCTTGCAGCTTGGTGACAGATTCTTCTAAACGGGCCCAATAGTCAAATTGAGGAATTTCTGGGAGGAGCTCATGCGCCCTCCTCTTGATGGGGTTGTCTTGAACTTGAGTTCCATCCATCACCTTTTTGGTGATTGGGCGTTCAACTGGGATATATTCATCCACACCCATCTTTACCCCCGCATCTTTACATAATAGACTAATCAAGCTTGGGTAAGCCAATTTGGCATCAGTGGATTCCTTGTTTGTAAGTATGTAAATTTCACCAGGGATCAGATGATGAATCTCTACCTCTTTCCCCACCATAATACAGTGAATCATCACTGCCCTATTGACAGTGACTTCAGAGCAGTTACTAGTTGGAAGTATAGAACGCCCAATGAAACCCAGCTAACCTCTAGCAACTGGTTTGAGATCTCCTCTCTTTAGTTGGTTTGGGACACCTTTTGAATTAGTAATCCACTTGGTTCCAGGGAGGCATATGTCCTCTAGAACATGATCTAGCCTTTTATCTTTGGCCATTCTCCTATTGAAGGACTCTGGATCATCTTGTAGTTAAGGAAGCTTGAGAACTTATCTCACTTTGTCAAGGTGGAAGTAATTAATCACTTTGTCCGAAAGGAGTAGAAAGCAGTTCCCTCTAATCTTTGCTTATCCGTCATCCATAGATTTGCATAAAATTCCTGGATCATGTTTCTTCCAACATGTATCTCAGGATTAGCCAGGACTTCCCAGCCCCTGTTTCGAATCTGCTCTTGAATCTCCGGGTATTCATCATCTTTTAGATTGAACTTAACTTACGGGATCACTAATCTTCTGCACATAATTTTGAAGTAATGGTCTGCATGTTCTTTAGTGCAGAAATTCTCATGCATCCAAGGTGGTTTTGGATTGCTTTCTTTCTTGCCTCTTGAAGTGGTTTGTCTTCCTCTGGGAGCCATGAGATTAGTTTGTTTTAGCTCAGGGATCATGGAAATCACACCAAACTTAGAGATTTGCTTGCCCTCAAGCAAAAATAAAAAAAAAGAAGAGGAATAGATGGAGAGAAGGATTCGAATGATGGGTGAAAAGGAGCTAGACGAATGTGTTTTTAAAGGGGAGGGAGGGATGGGTTTCGAATTTTTGAAAAAGATAAGATGAAAGGTATGATTGATAAAAGATAAACATGATAAGAAAAAGATAAGAATTTGAAAATTTAAAATATATTGCAAATATAGGAGGAAGTTAAAGTTGAAATGTTGTTAATGTATCTAAGATAATATGAAGCATTTTAAAAAGATTTCGAAAGAACATAAAAAGATAAATGAGTTTTAAAAACATTTTGGGAAAGAATTGAAAAAGAATTAAAAAGAATTTAAAAGATTAATAATTTTTGGAAATAGAAATTAAAAAATGAACGTTTGTAATATTTTGATGCAGAAAATTTTGAATTAAAACATGAAAATTCGAAAAAAATTGGAGTTGGAAACAAAATTACCTCCCCCTTGCTGTTCTGGCGTTAAACGCCCAGAATAATAGTCATTCTGGTGTTTAACGCCCATCTGGTAGCCATTTTGGACATTTAACGCCCAGCCAGGTACCCTGGCTGGCGTTAAACGCCAGAAGTCCTTTGTTACTGGACTTTTTTTCTAAACGCCCAGGATGCTGGTGCGTTAAACGCCCAGAATGCTGTCCATTCTGGCGTTTAACGCCCAAAATGCCCCATTACTGGCGTTTTGACACCAGTGAGCTTTTTTTCTCTGTGATTCCTCTACTTTATGTCCTGAACCTCCATTTCCCTGACTTATTCACTGAAATGCATTAACTAACATGAATAACAAAATTAAATAGACTCATATAATTGTTATAAACATCTAAATTTTGATAATGGCTGGGTTGCCTCCCAGCAAGCGCTTCTTTACTGTCTTTAGCTGGACTTTACTGAGCTTTTAATTTAGTCTCAGTTTTGAGCATTCTTGCTCAACATTGCCTTCAAGATACTGTTTGACTCTCAGTCCATTAACAATGAACTTTTTGTCAGAGTCAATACCCTGAAGTTCTACATATCCATATGGTGACACACTTGTAATCACATATGGTCCCTTCCACCGGGATTTCAATTTCCCAGGGAACAATCTGAGCCTAGAGTTAAATAGCAGAAGCTTCTGTCCTGGCTCAAAGACTCTAGATGACAGCTTTCTGTCATGCCACCTTTTTTCTTTCTCCTTGTAAATTTTAGCATTTTCGAAAGCATTGAGTCCGAACTCCTCCAGCTCATTCAACTGGAGTAATCTTTTCTCTCCAGCTACCTTAGCATCAAGGTTTAGGAACCTGGTGGCCCAGTAGGCCTTGTGTTCCAGTTCCACAGGCAGATGACAGGCTTTTCCATACACAAGCTGGTATGGAGAGGTCCCTATAGGAGTCTTGAATGCGGTTCTGTATGGCCACAGAGCATCATCCAGACTTCTTGCCCAATCCCTTCTACAGGTACTTACAGTCCGTTCCAGGATTCGTTTTAGTTCTCTATTTGAGACTTCAGCCTGCCCATTTGTTTGTGGATGATATGGAGTTGCCACTTTGTGGTTAATTCCATATCAGATCAGAGCAGAGTCAAGCTGTTTATTGCAGAAATGAGTGCCTCCATCACTGATCAGTTTCCTAAGGACACCGAACCTGCTGAAGATATGCTTCTGGAGGAACTTTATCACTGTCTTAGTATCATTAGTGGGTGTTGCAATTACCTCTACCCATTTAGATACATCAATGCTCATGCAGTCTTTTAAGGTTTCTGGATGCTGCATAGCTTTAACAGCATTCAACTTAAACTCATCCTCATTGACTCTCAGGGCCACCTCCCCTCTTTGGACATCAATGAGGGTTCGTCCAGTCGCTAGGAAAGGTCTTCTTAGAATGAGAGTTGCACTCTTGCGCTCCTCCATTTCCAGCACTACAAAGTTAGTGGGAAAGGCAAATGGCCTAACCTTGATAATCATGTCCTAAATTACGCTTAATGGAATTTTAATGGAGCCATCAGCAAGTTAGAGGCATATCCAAGTTGGTTTAACTTCATCCATCAACCCAAGCTTTTTGATAGTGGATGCAGGTATCAGGTTGATACTTGCCCCAAGATCACATAGAGCTGTCTTGGTACAAGCATCCTCTAATGTGCATGGTATCATAAAGCTTCCTAGATCTTTAAGCTTCTCTGGTAAGCTTTTCAGAATGACTACACTGCATTCTTCAGTGAGTAAAACTTTTTCAGTTTTTCACCAATCCTTCTTAGGACTTAAGATCTCTTTCATGAACTTAGCATAAGAGGGTATTTGCTCAAGTGCCTCTACAAACAGAATCTTTATTTCTAGAGTCCTGAGATAGTCTGCAAAGCGGGCAAATTATTTATCCTGTTCTGCTTGGCAGAGTTTCTGAGGATAAGGCATCTTGGCTTTATATTCTTCAACCTTAGTTGCTGTAGGTTTATTTCCTACAGAAGTAGTTGGAGAAGCCTGCCTAAGGGGGTTGTTATCAGCACTTGCAGGTGTCTGATCCCCATTGGCGTTTGAACGCCTGAATTGGGTGCTATGTGGGCGTTCAACACTAGATTGCCACCCTTTTCTGGCGTTTGAATGCCAGAATTGGCCATCCACTGGGCGTTCAATGCCAACTTCTCACCCTTTTCTGGTGTTTGAACGCCAGAATCATTCCTCTCTGGGCTCTTACTGTCCTCAGAGGGATTTTGGCCAGTGGGTTGGTCATCCTCTGTCAGTCGTTCCTTTCTTGGCTTTCTGCTACTTTGAGTTGAGACATTCAATGTCTTTCCACTCCTTAAATGAACAGCTTGGCATTCTTCTATTATCTGTTTAGATAACTGCTGTCCTGTCTAATTCAATTATTTTTCTATATTCTGGTTAACATCTTTGGTTTCTTGTAGCATCTCTTTAAATTCTGCTAACTATTTTGTTATAGAAAATTGTTGCTAATTGAGTTCAACAATTTGTTCTGGAGGACTAAGTTCAGTGGATACTGCCTCAGCCTCTTCTTTCATGGAGGTCTCACCACTTGAGTACAGGTGCTGATTTCTGACAACTGTATCAATGAGCTCTTGAGTCTCTTCAATTGTCTTTCTCATATGTATAGATCCACCAGCTGAGTGGTCCAGAGACATATGGGCCTTTTCTGTAAGCCCATAGTAAAAGATGTCTAACTGCACCCATTCAGAGAATATTTCAGAGGGGCATTTCCTTAGCATCTCTCTGTACCTCTCCCAGGCATTATAAAGAGATTCATTATCCTCTTGTTTAAATCCTTGCATGTCCAGCCTTAGCTGTGTCATCCTTTTAGGAGGGAAATATTGATTCAGGAATTTGTCTGATAACTGTTTTCATGTTCTTATTCTTGCTGTGGGTTGGTTATTTAACCACCTCTTAGCTTGATCTTTTACAGCAAATGGAAACAGTAATAATCTGTAGACATCCTGATCTACTTCCTTATTACGTACAGTGTCAGCAATTTGTAAGAACTGTGCCAGAAACTTAGTAGGTTCTTCATGTGGAAGACCGGAATATTGGCAATTTTGCTGCACCATGATAATGAGCTGAGGGTTTACCTCAAAATTGCTGGCTCTGATGGGAGGTATACAGATACTACTCCCATATGAAGCAATAGTGGGGTTAGCATATGACCCCAGAGTCCTTCTAGACTGTTCATTTTCACTTAGGTCCATGATGGAGAAAGGGAAATGATGTGGATTCTAAATAAAAATTTTATTCTTTTTTTTTAAATTAAAGAAATTAAAATAAAGTAAATAAAAAAATTGATGCAAGTTTCGAAAATTAAGAAAAGAAAAAGAAATAAAAGAAATTAGAAAACTAAATTAATTAATTAATTAAAAATATTTGAAAATTTTTGGTGTGGATTTTCGAAAAAAATGAGGAGAGAGAAAGTGGTTAGGCAGTTTTGAAAAAGATTTAACAAGAAAAATTTTTTAAATTGAAATTTTGACTTGACTAACAAGAAACTACCAATTTTTAAAAATTTTGACTAAGTCAACCTAAGGAATTTGAAAATGATGAGTAAATAAAGGAAAATATATTTTTTTGAATTTAATGAGGAAAGAGAAAAACAATAAAATGACACCAAACTTAGAATTTTTAGATCAAAACAAAGAAAACAAACAAGAAAACTTTGAATGTCAACTTGAACACCAAGAACAAATTTTGGAAATCTTTAAGAAAATAAAAACACAAAGGACACCAAACTTAAAAATTTTTATACTTTGGACACTAATAATTCGAAAATGCACAAGAAAAAGAAGGAAAGACACAAAACAAGAAAAACTAAAGATCAAACAAGGGGAATAAACAAGATCAACTTGAAGATCAACAAAGAACTAAGAACATGTAATTAAAAATATGAAAAAAAATAAAACATGCAATTGACACCAAACTTAAAACATGAAACTAAACTCAAACAGAAGACTCAATTATTAGTTTATTGGTTTTTGTCTATTTATTAAAAATTTTCGAAAAAAAATAAAGAAAACAAGAATTTTAAAATTTTTAACAAAAACAATAATAAAAGACTCAAAGAAAAATTAAAGAATAATAAAGAAAAATAAGATTTTTGAAAAGAAAATAAAAGACTCAAATTTAGTGATTCTAAACCAAAAAGATAAATTTTTCCTAATCTAAGTAACAAGATAAACCGTCAGTTTTTCAAACTCAAACAATCCCCGGCAACGGCACCAAAAACTTGGTGCACGGAATTGTGATCACACCTTTAACAACTCCGGTACAACTAACCAGCAAGTGCACTGGGTTGTCCAAGTAATAACTTACGTGAGTAAGGGTCAATCCCAAGGAGATTGCCGGCTTGAAGCAAGCTATGGTTATCCTGTAACTCTTAGTCAGGAGATTAGTGATAAAAATGATCTTTTTTTTTATGAAAAGTAAATAACATGAAATGAACGATACTTGTGATTTAGTAATGAGGAACAGGTTGAGGTTCCGGAGACGCTCAGTCATATGATTCTCAGCTTTCCTACTCTCTTCTTCTCCAAACACGCATGGATTCCTTCTATGGCAAGTTGTATGTTGGTGGATCACCGTTTTCAATGGCTACCATCCGTCCTCTCAGTTAAAATGGTCCAGGTACGATTTCTGTACGGCTAATCAACTGTCCGATCCCTCGTCTCGGATGAAAAATACCAGGCACAGCTACCGCACAGCTAATCATTTGTCGGTTCTCACTTGTGTCGGAATAGGATCTCTCTATCCTTTTGCACACTGTCACTGCGTCCAACATTCGTGAGTTTGAAGCTCGTCACAGTCATCCCGTCCCAAATCCTACTCAGAATACCACAGATAAGGTTTAGACTTTTTGGATCTCAGAAATGCTGCCAATTGGTTCTAGCCTCTACCACGAAGGTTCTAATATCACGGATTTGAATGCTCTGTTGTCAGGAGAGGCAAGTCAAATCCGTGGATCAGAGACCCAAGAGATACGCACTCAAGCTGTCGCCCAATGACTACGTTGAGCTCAAATAGAACGGGAGTGGTTGTCAAGCATGCGTTCATAAATTTGAGAATGATGATGAGTGTCACGGATCATCATATTCTTTATATTGAAGTATGAGTGAGTATCTTAGAACAGAATCAAGCGTGATTGAAAAGAAAACAATAGTAATTGTATTAATCCATTGAGGCACAGCAGAGCTCCTCACCCCCAACTATGGTGTTTAGAGACTCATGCCGTAGAAGATACAATATGAGATGTAAAATGTCATAAGTCCCAAAATGAATCTCTAAAAGTAGTTTTTATACTAAACTAATAACTTAGGTTTACAGAAAATGAGTAACTAAGTGCAGATAGTGCAGAAATCCACTTCCGGGGCCCACTTGGTGTGTGCTTGGGCTGAGCATTGAGCTTTACACGTGCATAGGCCTTTTCTAGAGTTAAACGCCAGCTTGGATACCAGTTTGGGCGTTTAACTCCAGTTCTGGAGCCAGTTCCGGCATTTTATGCCAGAAAAGGGTCTCTGGCTGGCGTTGAATGCCAGTTTGGGCCATCAAATCTTAGGCAAAGCATGAACTGTTATATATTGCTGGAAAGCCCAAGATGTCTACTTTTCAACGTAATTGAGAGCGCACCAATTGGGCTTCTGTAGTTCCAGAAAATCCACTTTGAGTACAGGAGGGTCAGAATCCAACAGCATCTGCAGTCCTTTCTCAGCCTCTGAATCAGATTTTTGCTCAGGTCCCTCAATTTCAGCCAGAAAATACCTGAAATTACAGAAAAACACACAAACTCATAGTAAAGTCTAGAAATGTGATTTTTTCATAAAAACTAATAAAAATATAATAAAAAGTAACTAAAATATATTAAAAACTATGTAAAAACAATGCCAAAAAGCGTATAAATTATCCGCTCATCAGTGAACACATGTAATTGAGCAATCGAACCCTCACCAGATGTGTATCTGATCTAATCACTCAAGTATTTGGGGTTGATTCACTCAATTCTCCTCTAATCATGCTTTCCAAGATTTGTTTTTCATCTAACAATCAACAATTATTTCATGCATGCATACGACTATCATGAGGTCTTTCCACAAGGTTGTAATGGGGCTAGGATCAAGGTAGGATTGTATATGGTTAAGTGGACTAGAATTTGAATCTTTGATTAACCTAAGCTTCCCACCTTACCTATGACAACCTATACAATTTCAAAGCTAACTTAACTACCCATTCTTCACTTTTTCACATATTCATGCATTCTCTTTTTTATCACCACACATATGCATTGATTCTTATTGAACTTTACTTTGGAACATTTTGTCCCCTTTTTATTTCTTTCTTTTTCTTTTCTTTTNTATATTCCTTTTGTTTTTCTCTTTTTCCTTTTTTGATGTAATTATATACAAATCAATGCATATGGTTTAAACGTTTAATTAACACATGAGTATGTACCCAATTCCCAAATATAGAAATACAAAACACGAAAACACCTTTTTACCTCAACCAATGTCCCAAGTTTCCCCACACTTGAATGATACACACACTCTCTAGCCTCAGCTAATCAAAGATCCAAATTAAGAATATTTATTGTTTTTCACTTTAAGGCTTGTAATATGCTAAAATTAAGAAAAAAGTGGGTTAATCGTAGGCTTAAAGTTGGCTAACAAAGGTTGATAAAAGGTAAGCTATTTGGGTAAGTGAGTGATGAGTCTATATTTTTCGATGTATTTTGGCTTGATTTGAATGGATTCTAGCACATCAACTCACACTTAAGCACCAAAATAGCATACTTTTGTGTTTGATCCCTAATTTGAACCTAAATGTGAAAACATGCGTTTTAATGCTTAGATTAGTGATTTTTAATTCCACTTTTATGTCATTCGATGCCATGATATGTTTTGTGAGTGATTTCAGACCTTGGAGGCAAGAATGGATGGCTGATAAACCCCCTTTGTAGGGTTTATATTGTGTTTAATTTAGAGTATTTTCATAACTTTTCCTCATATTTATTCAATGAAATAGCATGATTTTGTGAATTTCCCTGTATTTGAGCTTAGATGTGAAAATATGCTTTTTAGATCTTTAATTTGATAGTTTTGATCTTCCTTTGATTCCACTAGATGCCTTGATGTGTTTGTTAGTGATTTTAGAATTGAAAAAGGCTAGAAATGGATCAAGGGAGCATGGAAGGAAGCATGAAAGTGGAGAAGATCATGAAAACCCAAAGAATTGAACTTGCCCATGGACGCGCGTGCGCACCAGGTGCTTACGCGCACCTTGCGAAGTCACCCATGGACGCGTACGCGTGCTGTGCGCGTACGCGTCGGTGCTGATATATGATTTTTTTAATAGAACACATGCCTGGAAATTTTGGAGGGTTTCCAACCCCATTTGAAGTTGAGTTTTTTGCGGGAAAAAGGCTAAAAAGACCAAGGAATGAAGGGGAAGGCATCATAGATTCATAGACACACATTAGGCTAGTTTAGTTTTGGTTTTTAGAGAGAGAAGCTCTCACTTCTCCCTAGAATTAGGATTAGGATTAGGTTTAGTTCTTAGATCTAGGTTTTAGTTCATGCTCTCTTCTACTTCTTCTTCTTAATTCCTTGTTGTTACATTAATCATTCTCTATTGTTTGTTATAATTTCTTCTACTTTGTTTGTAGATCTACTTTTGTTCCTTTTATTTTCTTTTAATGCAATTTGAGGTAATTCATGTAGATCTTATTTTCTTTGATTGTTGTTGTTGATTTCTTACATTCAATTGTTGCTAGATTCTATTCTTGTTATCAATTTACTATGCTTTTCTTTTGTGCCTTCCAAGTGTTTGATGAAATGCTTGGTTGGATTTTACTATAGATTTTTGTCCCTCTTGGCCTAGGTAGAGTAATTAGTGACACTTGAGTTATCTAATTCCCTTGTTGATTGATAATTAGAAGTTGCTAATTGATTTGGATACCACTAAAGCTATTCTTTCCCTTGGAAGTTGGCTAGGACTTGTGGAATCAAGTTAATTCATCCACTTGACTTTCCTCCATGGTTAGAGGTTAACTAAGTGGTAGCAACGGATAATTTATGGTCACAATTGAAGAGGATAACTAGGATAGGACTTCTAGTTCTCATATCTTGCTAAGAGCTTTGTTAGTTGTTAGTTTATTTTTATTTCCATTTATATTACTTGTCAAAAAAATCTCAAAAACTCTAAACATACTTCATAGCCAATAACAAGAACACTTTGTTGCAATTCCTAGGGAGAATGACTCGAGGTTCAATACTTCGGTTTATAGATTTTAGGGGTTTGTTACTTGTGACAAACAAATTTTTGTATGAAAAGATTAGTGTTGGTTTAGAAACTATATTGCAACGAGCTTTCATTTGTGAAATCCTAAACCGTCAAAAGTCCTCTCATCAATGGCTAAAAGTGGATGGAAGCATGTACAAAGGAGAAAACATGAAGAAAACAAGGAAAAGCACACACAACGAAGTGTGCGTGTGCACAACCCTGCGTGCGTGTGCACAAGCGAGAATTTCCATGTGTGCGTGCGCACAAGTACCTGTGCGTATGCACCGGTCAACTTTCAGCCGAGTGTGCGGATGCACACGTCTGTGCATCCGCACAGGTCCCTGCACGTGATTTCATTAATGAAACACGTGTTTTGCGAATTTGGAGGCCTCTTGGCCCATTTTGGAAGGTTGGAATGCTGCTTTGGAATGCTATATAAAGAAGAATTCAACACTTATAAAAAAAGGAGCTCACTTTTAATTAGGTAGTAGTATAGGAAGCTTCCATAGGAGTAGGAGTAGTGTAGAGTAGATTGCTCTATTAGGGTTTCATTTTCATTTCAATTATAACATTTTATAGCAAGCTTTGATCTTTGATTTTGCTTCTTTACTTGTAAGTACTCTCAATTTCCTCTTGAATTAAAGCACTTTTACCTTCATTTCCTTTTGGTTCAAGTTATTTTGTGCATATTGCAATTTTGTGTTTCTTGAAGTTTTGATCAATGAATTTTATGTTTCATGCTTCATTTATGTTTGATTGCTTGTTTATGTTTGGTTTTGTTGATAGTTGGTTATAGTTATCCAATTTTCCTTGCAATTTCCCATGTTTTACTTTTATGCACACAAGGTGTTTGTGAAAATGCCAATTTTAGATTTTGAGTAGAATTTCACATCTTGGCTTGGGGTTTGAGTTCCTAGGATACTAGAGTCATATTGTCTGACATTTAGTGGTAATTCTTAGGGAGTTAGTTGACTCTTGTTTCCATTGACGCTAGCCTTTTATCAACTAGTTTGTTAAGTTGGTTAGGACTTATGGATTAAGGTCAATTATGCTTTCTTGACTTACTCATCGATGGTTGGGGTTAACTAGGTGAGATTGACTCATGGTAATTGCCATAGTTATAGTTATGGCAATGATAGGATTCCTTGGATCCTCACTCCCAAGTCAAGGCTTCTTTTATTTGATCTTGTTCCCTTTTACTTGCATTAATATCAATTTTAATCATTGCTTAGTTCTTTTGTTCCTTAAGTTCCTTTAATCTTTTGTCCGTTGATTCTAAAACCCCTTCGTTCTAACAACCAAAAGCGTGACATCTCAATTGTATCCTAGGGAAGAACGACCCGAGGTTGAAAGACTCTCGGTTTACATTGTGTTTTGAATTTGACATTTGATTAAGAGAGTTCATTATTGGTTTAGACTATGCTACTAACGAATTGATTCTTGCTTTTTATCATTTCTAAACCAGAAATAAACCCTCTCTATATCAGTGAGCTTAATGAAACAATGGCCTCAATCATATAAATGCATGTATACACAAAATAATGGACATAAAGAATCAAACAAATCAAAGATTACAATCATAGGAAAAGAACAATGCACACAAGAAGGAAAATAAGTGGTTATAAGATGTAACCATGCAATTAGGCTCAAAAACTCACAAGCTTGAGTTCCTAGCTCAAAAACATGATCCACAATGTATAATTCAAGAAATTTCAATAAAAAGTTTTTACTCAAATCAATTGGGATGTCAATGCCCTAAAAAATATTTTTCTTGGAGAATTTTATTATTTTAACTAAGGTTATTATATGTATATATGCAACTAAAAATCCTAAAAGTCCTAAAAATGAAATGCAAAAGTGTTGGGATTAGAAACTTGTCACCCAAAAACGCCGACTGGTCGGACGACCTCTCCACACTTAAAAGTTTGCACCGTCCTCGGTGCATTCTAAGATGAGCATGGGGGTACGGCGACTCTCCGAGTTACTACCTTCAGCTGGTAGGTCAACCGGCTGCTGCATGTTCTTTTTCCCGCTTTTGTTTTTGCTTATGACAAACATCCTGAAATTAGAAAACAGGATAAAAAGACAAGTAAATGCTAAAGCAAGGAAGCATATATTATTGGAATGAGGTAAATCACTAGAATTGAGTGAGTGGATTAGTGTGACATTGATGAAAAATAGTTTTTTGAATTCTAAATTTGGCACTATTAGAACACACGCACACTAGCATAAAAAGCTATGTTACCATTATACAAAAGAAGCATGCACTTCACTCATTCTAGTGTGCTTGAGATACTTTAAACTCGTGGGTTAAGACAACCAAACAAGCAATAAAGAAGCATGAAAGCATTCAAGAAAATATATAAGATATTGGTGCATATGATCAAGAAGCACAATGCATTAAGATAAACACTCAACATCCATCAAGAAATTGCCTAATTAAAGAAAAGGATTCACATCACATCTTGGCTAGCTACAACATGCAATTCAAAAAGATTTAGAGTGCTTGAAGGCCAATTCTCATGTACTTGGTATTCACAAATTTAAGAATGAAGAACTCAAAACCAAGTAACAATATATAACCTCAATCAAAAAATCCAACAATGAGTATAAACGCAACGATGTTAAGATAATATCCTGTTTAGTACTCAGTAGCAATAAACAGTAGACAAGATTTATAATCCAACACTAATAATGAAAAACAGAAAATTAAACTAACTAAACAACCAACTAATTAACTAACTAAAAGAGTGGAGAAGAAATGGAAAGAAGAGAAGAAAAGAAGAGTGGTGAAATAGGGCAATCCACGCGTATGTGTAAGGTGACGCGTAAGCGTGGATGGGTGAAATGGTGTCGACGCGTACTCATATGTCACGCGTACGCGTATGTCACGCGTACGCGTGGTGGGTTATTTAGAGAGGCGATGTGTATGCGTGGGGTGATGCGTACGCGTGGGTAGGCTAGTGCGAAACGCACAATGCCAGCCCAAAACTCGCACAACTCTCGGGTAAAATGTATTGAGGGATGAAATTTTGTATCCACGCATACGCGTGGGGGACGCGTGTGCGTGGTTTGGTTGAAAAGCTTGGGGCACATGTACGTGTGGGTGACGCATACGCGTGGGTTGATGCTCTGTTTTTCAAAAAAATTTTCAAGTTCTTGCACCAACCAAGCATTCCAAACTTCCAAACAGCTACGAAAACACCATAAAACCTTATTCAACATACCAAACTACCAATTAAACTCACAAACTAAGTAAAACATAAAATCAAACTAAATTCTACCAATATTTACAAAAGAGAAAAATGAAAAAGTTTTACCATGGTGGGGTGTCTGATGAGCGAATAATTTATACGCTTTTTGGCATTATTTTTAGTATGTTTTTAGTATATTTTAGTTAGTTTTTATTATGTTTTTATTAGTTTTTAAATAAAAATTACATTTCTGGACTTTACTATGAGTTTGTGTGTTTTTCTGTGATTTTAGGTATTTTCTGGTTGAAATTGAGGGACCTGAGCAAAAATCTGATTCAGAGGCTGAAAAAGGACTGCAGATGCTGTTGGATTCTGACCTCCCTGCACTCAAAGTAGCTTTTCTGGAGCTACAGAAGCCTAATTGGCACGCTCTTAATTGAGTTGGAAAGTAGACATCCTGGGCTTTCCAGGAATATATAATAGTCCATATTTTGCCCGAGATTTGATGGCCCAAACAGGCATTTTAAGTCAGCTTAAGAATTCTAGCGTCTATTCTGGCGACAAAACGCCAGAACTGGCACAAAAGCTGGAGTTAAACGCCTAAACTGGCACAAAAGCTGGGGTTTAACTCTAAGAAAAGTCTCTACACATGGAAGCTTCAATGCTCAATCCAAGCTCACACCATGTGGGCCCAGAAGAAGATTTCTGCATTAATTACTTATTTCTGTAAACCCTAGGCTACTAGTTCTCTATAAATAGGACCTTTTGCTATTGTATTTTCATCTTTTGATCATCTTGG
Organism: Arachis ipaensis; assembly: GCF_000816755.2. Classification (NCBI taxonomy): domain Eukaryota; kingdom Viridiplantae; phylum Streptophyta; class Magnoliopsida; order Fabales; family Fabaceae; genus Arachis; species Arachis ipaensis. The sequence continues at coordinate 78,270,440 of NC_029791.2, forward strand.
AATCATGTTTTGATGATTGAACCCTCTTTGGGAGGCTGGCCATTCGGCCATGCCTAGACCTTTTGTTCTTATGTATTTTCAACGGTGGAGTTTTTACACACCATAGATTAAGGTGTGGAGCTCTACTGTTCTTCATGAATTAATACAAGTACTATTATTTTTCTATTCAACTCAAGTCTATTTCTTCTCCAAGATATTCATTCGCACCCAAGAACATGATGAATGTGATGATTATGTGACACTCATCACCATTCTCACCTATGAACGCATGACTGACAACCACTTCCATTCTATACGCAAACAAGCTTGAATGTGTATCTCTTGGGTTTCTAATCTAAGATTAGAATCTTTGTGGTATAGGTTAGAATTATTGGTGGCCATTCCTGAGATCCAGAATGTCTAAACCTTGTCTGTGGTATTCTGAGTAGGATTTGGGAAGGGATGACTTTGACGAGCTTCAAACTCGCGAGTGTTGGGCGTGTGACAGACGCAAAAGGATCAATGGATCCTATTCCAACATGATCGAGAACCGACAGATGATTAGTCGTGCGGTGACAGCGTGCGTAGAACATTTTCACTGAGAGGACAGGAAGTAGCCATTGACAACGGTGATGCCCAACATAAAGCTTGCCATGGAAAGGAGTATGAATGATTGGAAGAAGGCAATAGGAAAGCAGAGGTTCGAGAGGAACAAAGCATCTTGATACGCTTATCTGAAATTCCTACCAATGAATTACATAAGTATCTCTATCTCTATCTTTATTTTATGTTTTATTCATATTTTAATTATCAATCCTCCATAATCATTTGAATCTGCCTGAATGAGATTTACAAGATGACCATAGCTTGCTTCAAGTCGACAATCTCTGTGGGATCGACCCTTACCCACGTAAGGCATTACTTGGACGACCCAGTGCACTTACTGGTTAGTTGTGCGGAATTATGACAAAGTGTGATTCACGTTTGAGAGCTCCAAGTCTTTGGCACCATTGTTGATGATCACAATTTCGTGCACCAAGTTTTTGGCGCTGTTGCCGGGGATTGTTCGAGTTTGGATAATTGACGGTTCATCTTATTGCTTAGATTAGGTATTTTTCTTTTTATTTTCTTCAGAATTTTTAAGAATGAATTCTAGAGTTTTAGGTGATATTTTTATCATCACAAAAGCTGATTGATTCTCATCAATTTAGCTGTTTAATGTAATGTCCTACTGAAGCTTGGCTAGCCATGTCTAATCTTTTTAGACTGAAGCTTTAGACTAACATTGCATGATTCCTGGAATTCTTATTAAAAATTTTGAATCCCTTTATTTTCTTTTCCACTCAATTTTCAAAAAATCACAAAAAATTTTATAAAACCATAAAAATCAAAAATATTTTTAGTTTGGTGTCAATTGCATGACTTTCTTCTTCTTGCATTTTTTTGAATATATGCATTTTGTTCTTCATTAATCTTCAAGTTGTTCTTGATGATTTCATTGCTCTGATCTTTAAATTCTCTTATTTTGTGTGTTTTGTTGTTTCTCATATGCATTTTCAAATTGTTATAGTCTTTAGTATACAAAGTTCTAAGTTTGGTGTCCTGCATGCATTGCTTATTTGATATTAGTTTTTCATGAATTAGTTGTATTTTAGTTGTTTTTCATTATTAAAAATTCAAAAAAAAATTCAAAACTATGTCTTTTCAAGTCAATAATACAGAGAATTGAAGATTCAAAACATTCAGCAGAGGAATCAAACAGAAAAAGCTGGGCGTTCAAAACGCCCAGTGAAGAAGGAAAACTGGCGTTTAAACGCCAGCCAGGGTGCCTGGCTGGGCATTAAACGCCCAAAAAGGTAGGATTTTGGGCGTTAAACGCCAGAATGGATGCCATTCTGGGCGTTTAACGCCTGGAGGGCACTAGAGGGAAGATTTTGTTTTTAATTCAAATCTTTTTCAAATCATATCTTTTCAATCATATCTCTTCAAAATTAATTTCTTTCCATTTTTTTATTTTTATTATTATCGAAAATCCTTGCTTCAATTAATGTTATACTTCAAAATTTTCAAGTTGTTACTTGCCTATTAAGAAAGGATCAAAATTTTAAATTCTAAGAATCATATCTTTCAATTTCTTGTTAGTCAAGTAATCAACTTTAATTTTAAAACTTTCTTTTTTTTAATTTGATTTTCAATCATATCTTCTCAATCATATCTTTTTAATCACATCTTTTCCAAAATTAATTTTCAAGCATATCTTTTTGATTTCTAATTTCAAAAATCTTTTTCAAAATCACTTAATTTCTTTCCCAATCTTAATTTTCGAAAATCTCAATCAAAATTTCAAATTTCTTTTTATTATTTTAAAAATCTTTTACTTTAATTTAAAAAATTCTTCCCCTCTTCTCACATCCTTCTATTTAAGGGACTAACACTCCTCCTCAAGGTGCAATTCGAACTATATCCCTCCTGATAAGTTTGAATTCTCTTCTATCTATCTCCTCCTTCTATTCTTCTTTTCCTCTGACACCTCAAGGAATCTCTATACTGTGACATAGGGGATTCCATACTTTCTTGTTCTCTTCTCTTTCATATGAGCAGGAGCAAAGACAAAGGCATTCTTGTTGAAGCTGATCCTGAACCTGAAAGGACCTTGAAGAGAAAGCTAAGAGTGGCTAAAGTACAACTCTCTGTAGAGGGCCTAACAGAGCTTTTCAAAGAAGAAGAAGCCATCGCAGCCAAAAACAACAATGCCAACAATGTAAGGAAGGTGCTGGGTGACTTTACTGCACCTACTCCCGACTTCTATGGGAGAAGCATCTCAATCCCTGCCATTGGAGCAAACAACATTGAGCTTAAGCCTCAATTAGTTTCTCTGATGCAATAGAATTACAAGTTTCATGGACTTCCAATGGAAGATCCTCATCAGTTCTTAGCTGAATTCCTGTAAATCTGTGACACTGTCAAAACCAATGGGGTTGATCCTGAGGTCTACAAGCTTATGCTCTTCCCTTTTGCTGTAAGAGATAGAGCTAGAACATGGTTAGATTCACAACCTAAGGAAAGCCTGAACTCTTGGGAAAAGCTAGTCAATGCCTTCTTGGCAAAGTTCTTTCCACCTCAAAAATTGAGTAAGCTTAGAGTGGAAGTCCAAACCTTCAGACAGAAGGAAGGTGAATCCCTCTATGAAGCTTGGGAAAGATACAAGCAATTAATCAGAAGGTGCCCTTCTGACATGCTGTCAAAATAGAATATCATAGGTATATTCTATGATGGTCTGTCTGAACTATCCAAAATGTCATTGGATAGCTCTGCTGGAGGATCTCTTCATCTGAAGAAGACGCCTGCAGAAGCTCAGGAACTCATTGAAATGGTTGCAAATAACCAATTCATGTACACTTCTGAAAGTAACCCTGTGAATAATGGGACAAGTCAGAAGAAAGGAGTTCTTGAGATTGATACTCTGAATGCTATATTGGCTCAGAATAAAATATTGACTCAGCAAGTCAATATGATTTCTAAAAGTTTGTCTGGAATGCAAGCTGCACCAGGCAGTACTAAGGAAGCTTCATCTGAAGAAGAAGCTTATGATCCTGAGAACCCAGCAATAGAAGAGGTGAATTACATGGGAGAACCCTATGTAAACACCTATAATCCTTCATGGAGAAATCATCCAAATCTCTCATGGAAGGACTAACAGAGGCCTCAACAAGGCTTTAATAACAATAATGGTGGAAGAAACAGGTTTAGCAATAGCAAACTTTTTCCATCATCTTCTCAGCAACAGATAGAGAATTCTAAGTAGAGCCACTCTGAATTAGAAATTGTAGTCTCTGATCTAATTAAAACCACTCAAAGTTTCATGACTGAAACAAGGTTCTCCATTGGAAATTTGGAGGCACAAGTTGGTCAGCTGAGTAAGAAAGTTACTGAACTCCCTCCTAGCACTCTCCCAAGCAATACAGAAGAGAATCCAAAAAGAGAGTGCAAGGCCATAACTATAACCCACACGGCCGAACCTGGAGAGGAGGATGAGGCAGTGATCTCCACTGATGAAGACCTCAATGGACGTCCACTGGCCTCCATGAAATTCCTTGATGAGGAACCATGGGAATCTGAGGCTCACACTGAGACCATAGAGATCCCATTGAATTTACTCCTGCCATTCATGAGCTCTGATAAGTATTCTTCCTCTGAAGAGGATGAAGATGTTACTGAAGAGCAAGTTGCTACTTTGAAAAGGCTCTGTGTGACCTAGGGTCAAGCATAAACCTCATGCCTCTCTCTGTAATGGAGAAACTAGGAATTTTTGAGGTGCAAGTTGCAAGAATCTCATTAGAGATGGCAGACAATTCAAGGAAACAAGCTTATGGACTTGTAGAGGATGTCTTGGTAAAGGTTGAAGACCATTACATCCCTACTGATTTCATAATCTTAGAGACTGGGAAGTGTATGGATGAATCCATCATCCTTGGTAGGCCCTTCCTAGCCATAGCAAAAGCTGTGATTGATGTTGACAGAGGAGAATTGGTCCTTCAAGTGAATGAGGACTCCCTTGTGTTTAAAGCTCAAGGATCTCCCTCTGTGATCATAGAGAAGAAGCATGAAAAGCTTCTCTCAATGTAGAGTCAAACAAAATCCCCACATTCAAACTCTAAGTTTGGTGTTGGGAGGCCACAACAACCTCTAAGTTTAGTGTTGGAAGGCCATCATCATGCTCTGAGTATCTGTAAGGCTCCATGAGAGCTCACTGTCAAGCTATTGACATTAAAGAAGCGCTTGTTGGGAGGTAACCCAATTTTTACTTTTCTATGTTAAATTTCTATTTGTTATTTTATGTTTTCTGTAAGTTGATGATCATGTGAAGTCACAAAAACAATTGAAAAAGCAAAAAAAAAAAACTAAAAAACATAATGAAAAAATAGCACACCCTGGAGGAGAAGATTACTGGCGTTTAAACGCTAGTAAGGGTAGCAGAATGGGCGTTAAACGCCCAGTCTGGCACCATTCTGGGCGTTTAACGCCAGAAAGAGGCACAAAGCTGGCGTTTAACGCCAGATAGGGGCAAGAAGCTGGCGTTAAACGCCGGAAATGGGTAGCAACCTGGCGTTTAACTCCAGGATTGACAGAAAATGGCATTTTACACGCCACTTGGTGCAGGGATGAAAAATCCTTGACACCTCAGGATCTGTGGACCCCACAGGATCCCCACCTACCCCACCTCTCTCTCTCTTCTTCACCCATTCACCAATCACCTCAATACCTCTTCCCCAAAAAAACCCCTCACCTATCAAATCCTACCCTCTTCTCCATAAACCCTTCACCAATCTACATCATTCCATTCAAATTCAACACACTTTCCCTTCCAAACCCACCCATAATGGCCGAACCTTACCCCCCCTCTCCACTCCTATATAAACCCATCTTCACTCCTTCATTTTCACACAACATCAACACTACTTCTACCCTTTGGCCGAAACACTAAGCCCCTCCATCTCCTCTATTTCTTCTTCTTCTACTCTCTTCTTTCTTCTTTTGCTCGAGAACGAGCAAACCTTCTAAGTTTGGTGTGGTAAAAACTAAAGCTTTTTTGTTTTTTCATAACCATTTATGGCACCAAAGGCCGGAGAAACCTCTAGAAAGAGGAAAGGGAAGGCAAAAGCTTCCACCTCTGAGTCATGGGAGATGGAGAGATTTCTCTCAAGGGTGCATCAAGACCACTTCTATGAAGTTGTGGCCAAGAAGAAGGTGATCCCCAAGGTCCCTTTTAAGCTCAAAAAGAATGAGTATCCGGAGATCCGACATGAGATCCAAAGAAGAGGTTGGGAAGTTCTTACCAACCCCATTCAACAAGTTGGAATCTTAATGGTTCAAGAGTTTTATGCCAATGCATGGATCACCAAGAACCATGATCAAAGTGTGAACCCAGACCCTAAGAATTGGCTTACAATGGTTCGGGGGAAATACTTATATTTTAGTCCGAAAAATGTAAGGTTGGCATTCAACTTGCCTATGATGCAAGGAGATGCACAGCCCTACACTAGAAGGGTCAACTTTGATCAAAGGTTGGACCAAGTCCTCATGGACATCTGTGAAGAGGGCGTCTAATAGAAGAGAGATTCAAGAGGGAAGCTGGTTCAACTAAGAAGGCATGACCTCAAGCCCGTGGCTAGGGGATGGTTGGAGTTCATCCAATGCTCAATCATTTCCACTAGCAACCGGTCTGAAGTTACTATAGACTGGGCTATCATGATCCATAGCATCATGATTGGAGAGGAAGTAGAAGTTCGTGAGGTTATATCCCAAGAACTCTACAAGGTGGCGGACAAGTCCTCTTCTTTGGCAAGGTTAGCCTTCCCTCATCTCATTTGTCACCTTTGCAATTCGGTTGGAATTGACATAGAGGGAGACATTCTCATTGATGAGGACAAGCCCATCACTAAGAAAATGATGGAGCAAATAAGAGAACCTCACCAAGAGCATGAGGAAATTCCTCATCATGAAATCCCTGAGATGCCTCAAGGGATGCATTTTCCTCCACAAAACTATTGGGAGCAAATTAACACCTCCCTAGGAGAATTAAGTTCCAATATGGAACAACTAAGGGTGGAGCACCAAGAGCATTCCATCCTCCTCCATGAAATTAGAGAAGACCAAAGAACCCTGAGAGAGGAGCAACAAAGGCAAGGAAGAGACATTGAGGAGCTCAAGCACTCCATAAGATCTTCAAGAGGAAGAACAAGCCGCCATCACTAAGGTGTACCCGTTCTTTAATTTCCTTGTTCTTTATTTTCTATTTTTCAAAAATTATGCTTTATGTTTATCTATGTTTGTGTCTTATTACATGATCATTAGTGTCTTAGTGTCTATGTCTTAAAGCTATGAATGTCCTATGAATCCATCACCTTTCTTAAATGAAAAATGTTCTTAATTGAAAAAGAAAAAAAAGTACTTGAATTTTGAATTTTAAAACAGTTTAATTATTTTGATGTGGTGGCAATACTTTGTGTTTTCTAAATGAATGCTTCAACAGGGCATATTTTTGAATTTGATTATTTATGAATGTTAAAATTGTTGGCTCTTGAAAGAATGATGGAAAAGGAGAAATGTTTGATAATCTAAAAAATCATAAAATTGATTCTTGAAGCAAGAAAAAGCTGTGAAAAGCTTGCGGAAAAAAAAAAGAAAAAGCAAGTAGAAAAAGCCAATAGCCCTTTAAACCAAAAGGCATGGGTAATAAAAAAGGATTCAAGGCTTTGAGCATCAGTGGATAGGAGGGCCCACAGGAATAAAATCCTAGCCTAAGCGGCTAAACTAAGCTGTCCCTAACCATGTGCTTGTGGCGTGAAGGTGTCAAGTGAGAGCTTGAGACTGAGCGGTTAAAGTTGTTGTTCAAAGCAAAAAGAGTGTGCTTAAGAGCTCTGGACACCTCTAATTGGGGACTCTAGCAAAGCTGAGTCACAATCTGAAAAGGTTCACCCAGTTATGTGTCTGTGGCATTTATGTATCTGGTGGTAATACTGGAAAACAAAATGCTTAGGGTCACAGCCAAGACTCATAAAGTAGCTGTGTTCAAGAATCAACATACTTAACTAGGAGAATCAATAACACTATCTGAATTTTGAGTTCCTATAGATGCCAATCATTCTGAACTTCAAGGGATAAAGTGAGATGCCAAAACTGTTCAGAAGCAAAAAGCTAAAAGCCCCGCTCATCTAATTAAGACTGATCTTCATAGATATTTTTGGAATTCATTGTATATTCTCTTCTTTTTATCCTATTTGATTTTTAGTTGCTTGGGGACAAGCAACAATTTAAGTTTGGTGTTGTGATGAGCAGATAATTTATACGCTTTTTGGCATTATTTTTAGTATATTTTTAGTATATTTTAGTTAGTTTTTATTAGTTTTTAAATAAAAATCACGTTTCTGGACTTTACTATGAGTTTGTGTGTTTTTCTGTGATTTCAGGTATTTTCTGGCTGAAATTGAGGGACCTGAGCAAAAATTTGATTCAGAGGCTGAAAAAGGACAGCAGATGTTGTTGGATTCTGACCTCCCTACACTCGAAGTGGATTTTCTGGAGCTACAGATGTTCATTTGGCACGCTCTCAATTGCGTTGGAAAATAGACATCTGGGGCTTTCCAGAAATATATAATAGTCTATACTTTTCTCAAGATTTGATGGCCCAAACAGGCGTTCCAAGTCAGCTTAAGAATTCTGGCGTCAAAACGCCAGAACTGGCACAAAAGCTAGAGTTAAACGCTCAAACTGGCACAAAAGCTGGCGTTTAACTCCAAGAAAAGTCTCTATACATGGAAGCTTCAATGCTCAGCCCAAGAACACACCAAGTGGGCCCGAAAGAAGACTTCTGCATTAATTACTTATTTCTGTAAATCTTAGGCTACTAGTTCTCTATAAATAGGACCTTTTGCTATTGTATTTTTCATCTTTTGATCATCTTGGAATCATGTTTTGATGATTGAACCCTCTTTGGGAGGCAGGCCATTCGGCCATGCCTAGACCTTTTGTTCTTATGTATTTTCAACGGTGGAGTTTCTACACACCATAGATTATGGTGTGGAGCTCTGCTGTTCTTCATGAATTAATACAAGTACTATTGTTTTTCTATTCAACTCAAATCTATTTCTTCTCCAAGATATTCATTCGCACCCAAGAACATGATGAATGTGATGATTATGTGACACTCATCACTATTCTCACCTATGAACGCGTGACTGACAACCACTTCCGTTCTACATGCAAACAAGCTTGAATGTGTATCTCTTGGGTTTCTAATCTAAGATTAGAACCTTTGTGGTATAGGTTAGAATTATTGGCGGCCATTCCTGAGATCCAGAACGTCTAAACCTTGTCTGTGGTATTCTGAGTAGGATCTGGGAAGGGATGACTGTGACGAGCTTCAAACTCGAGAGTGTTGGGCGTGTGACAGATGCAAAAGGATCAATGGATCCTATTTCAACATGATCGAGAACCGACAGATGATTAGCCGTGCGGTGACAACGTGCGTAGAACATTTTCACTGAGAGGCAGGAAGTATCCATTGACAACGGTGATGCCCAACATAAAGCTTGCCATGGAAAGGAGTATGAATGATTAGAAGAAGGCAATAGGAAAGCAGAGGTTCGAGAGGAACAAAGCATCTTCATACGCTTATCTGAAATTCCTACCAATGAATTACATAAGTATCTCTATCTCTATCTTTATTTTATGTTTTATTCATATTTTAATTATCAATCCTCCATAACCATTTGAATCTGCCTGACTGAGATTTACAAGATGACCATAGCTTGCTTCAAGCCGACAATCTCCGTGGGATCGACCCTTACTCACGTAAGGTATTACTTGGACGACCCAGTGCACTTCCTGGTTAGTTGTGCGGAATTGTGACAAAGTGTGATTCACGTTTGAGAGCTCCAAGTCTTTGGCGCCATTGTTGATGATCAGAATTTGGTGCACCAGTGTCTCCCACCTAGCACTTTTATTTATTGTCCTTAAGTTGGACTTATGGGGAGCTCCCATCAAGGTGGCTTGTGCTTGAATCCATCCTTGAACATCCACCAATACTTGAATCTCCAATAAGCTCTATTTTTCAAAGGTATTAACTCTAAGCCTTGATTGAGTTCCGCACAAGCTAAGGACGCCGGGATCCCAAATCTTATTTCTACACCTGTCTTCAACTTGATCATCATTAACCCATCCGGGTGGCCAGCAAGAGGAATTCTCAATGAAGTGCCAAACTCTCCTTCTAGGCCTATCTACTTGAGCACTAGTCCAAACTTTGTGTCTCATCTTTGATGTGTCAACCATAATGAGCCTTGATATGCAACGCCAACTACGAAACATCCTCCTCTTACGCTTCATCCCGCAAAGCGTCCCATCCGTTTCAAGCAAGCCATACTCAAGTGGGACAATAAAGCTAATAGAAATGAGTTTTACCCACTAAAGTGAAGGAATAGATGACAACCTAGGTAAAAAAGCTTCCAAGGATCTTGACAAAGCGCATTCAACTCCCGTCCTTCTCTTTCTAAGGACCTCCATCTCTTCACAAGATTTCTCAAATTCAATCCTTTGCTCATCAATTTTACCCAACTCTTTTCCCTTACTCAAACCTTAATTTGGAGGATGAGAAAAGGCTACCTCCACAACACTTTCAAATTCACTGGGAGAAGGTTCTTCAAGCCCAAAGGATTTTTCACCACTAAGACTTGATGCTTGATCTTCATTGCCAAGGGAACTCAATTCTTGCTCTATCCCATCCAATTCTTCATATGGAATATGCCTTGGAGGTTGTGCACACTCCTCCTTAACATTAAATTCAATCTTCTTGGAAGGGTTTTCGTCAACTCTAGGTTCCCATGGCGGTTTCGCATCTCCTAAGCCTTCAACCATTTCTTCCTTTTCTTCAACAATTATAGCTTCCTCCAGTTGTTCCAACACAAAGTCACATCCCTCATTCTCTACCGGAGTTTCCAATCTCTCTTTCATGCTATGTTCTTCATTAGATTCTCCACATGTAGCCATGGGAGTTCCTTGAGTGTCCAAATGTTGGGAGGCTAACCGGTTCACCACCTCGACCAAGGCGGCCGTGAATTTTTGCACATCCCTTTTCATTTTCTCTTGCCCTTGAAGAAGAACACCAAGGATGTCATCCATTGGAGGTTGGGGTGGATGGGAGGGTTGATTATTTTGGACGAAGGGTTCATAATAGGAAGGTGGTTCAACACTCTCCATTTGTTCCACTTGTTGCACAACACACTCTAATCCTTTGCTCTCAAGTTGAGATTCTACAATCCCCTTCATACTCCCCTCTTCAGTTGCTCTTCCACAATCATCCTTGGACATGTGGTATGAATCCCATAAGTCCAACTTTTGACGGACGGTTGCTTGAAGCTGATCCATTGATTTTTTTAGGCGATCCCTTGATTCTTGTTCCAAATTGCCAACATAAGTAAGATCATATTGCCCTTGGGTTGATGGACATGGATATTCTTCCATGGAGGGTTGTGGTGAAAAGTAGAATTCATCTTGTGGGTGAAGATTCACATCCATTGGAGGTGGTTCATCTTGGTCATAGTATGGAAGAGGTGGTTCTTGGAGGTATTGAGGTTGGAATGGTAGTGGTTCTATGTATGGCTCATATGGTTCAAAAGGTGGTTGGTATGGTGGATATGGATTAGGGTCATATAGAGGTGTTTGGTGAAAGGGACTTGTGAGTATGGTTGAGGGCTATGTTGAGGATATGGCTCATAGGCATATCGTGGTGGTTGTTGATAGTCACAAAGAGATTCACCAGAACCATTGTCTTGATATGCATCATGGAAAGGCTCTTGTTCATAGTCCAATGGTGGGAGTTGTTGCCAAGAGGATTGATCATATACATATGGCTCCTCCCACCCTTGAGTGTCCCATCCTTGATACACATCTTCATTGTAGCTCCCATTTCCTACAACATAGTTAGAACCAAACTCATAGCCAAAGTGAGAATTCATAGTAGCAAGAGAAAATAAAAACAAAAACTAGTAGCAAATAAAGAGAACAAACTTCCACAACTACCAAAAACTAACAAAGAAGCAAAAGGCAAACATATTCACAATATTCACATATATACAATAACCAATAACAAGGCACACAATTGCAACTTTCCGGCAACGACGACATTTTGATGAAGAGATTGTTGTGTCGATATAGAATTTCTCAATTGAAATCTCGTTGCAAGTATAGTTCTAAACCAACAAACAATTCCACAATCAAAAATTTGTTTGTCACAAGTACAAACCCCAATAAAAATGACCGAAGTATTTAAACCTCGGGTCGTCTCTCAAGGAATTGCAGGGTAGTATTCTTGTTATTGGTTATGGGTTGTATATTTTGGGGTTTTGAATAAGGGAAATGAAAAATAAATGGAAAAAAATAAACTAACAACTAAGAAAGCACGCTTGTTGTCCTTTGAGGACCAAAGTGCCCCCAACTTTCGAAAGAGTGGCACGCTTCTAAGGTAGACCGGAATTCTGTTTGAGGCACCCACCTCCTAATTACTTGGTCGGTACTACATCTCCACAAGTAGGGATCATCTCATATGTAATAGTTGGACTCGCTTTTAAGCTTGTCCCTTTGGTGCTTAGAAAGGTGTGGAGGAATGGTATGGCCTACCAAGTAATTGGCAACAGATGCAAACCAATGAGTGACTTTCGAGATTGCTTGCAAGGCATCTGAGGAAAAAGCATCATTGATAGGGGTGGAGTCACATGTCAAATGTTCAAAGCGGCTTAAGTGGTTGATAAAACACTATTTTATGGTATATCTTGGATTGAATTGAGTGGATTTTTTCAATTATTCTCCCACTTATTTATGTAAATTACATGTTTTTAGGTTTCCTTCCTAATTTTGTGCTATAATTGAAAACATGCTTCTTAGGCCTTAAAATCGCTAATTTTTAATCCTCTTTTATTATCATTTGATGCCGTGATTTGTGTGTTAAGTAATTTCAGAGTTTATAAGGCAAGAATGGCTTAGAGGATGGAAATGAAGCATGCCAAAGTGGAAGAAATACAAGAATTTGGAGATTTGAGAAGCTGATCTTGACGTGTACGCATGAATGACGCATACGTGTGACCAAGCCATCCAAATGGCGCGTACGCGTGATTGACGCATACGCGTGGCCAGTGAATTATCAAAATGACACGTACGCATGGCTGAAGCGTACATGTGGCGAGTGTCACGTGCATCAGTAAAGGGAATTTTCTGGGGCAATTTCTGGGCTGCTTTTGACCAAATTTCAAGCCTGAAAATGAAGACAAAAGGCTGCAGAGTAGAGCTGGAAGGTGTCATTCGAATCATTCATTTTTTTCACACACATTAGGTTTTAGATGTAGTGTTCTAGAGAGAGAGGCTCTCTCCTCTCTCTAGGTTTTAGGGTTTCTTTTGGCTTTATTTCTTCTCAAATTCAGATTTCTATCTTTCTTTAATTTAGTTTCTCCTTTACTTTTTATTGTTCTAGTACCTTAATTATCTTCTCTTGTTGATTTCTTTATTTTTCCAATTTAGTTTATGAACTCTTTTTCTTAGATTTAATTCCCTTTTAATGCAATTTGAAGTTTTTCATGTTTATGGCTTCTTCCTTTAATTGTTAGTTATTGATTCCTTGCAATTGTTAGTCTTACATTCTACTATTTCTTGTTAATTTTCTAAGCTTTTATTTTGTGCCTTCCAAGTGCTTAGTAAAATGCTTGGTTGGATTTTAAATTAGATTTTTGTGTCTTGGTTTGGATTGAGTAATTTGAAGACTCTTAAATTGTTTAAGTCTCTTGTTGATTGGTGATTGAAAGTTGCTAGTTGGCTTAAGCTTCACTAAATCTAGTCTTTGATTAGGACTTGTGAACTTAAGTTGATTTTGCTCACATGACTTTCCTTCAATTGTTAGAGGTAAACTAAGTGAGAGCAAAAGCGCAATTACCATCACAATTAATAATGACAATGAGGATAGGAATTTCAATTCTCAACCCTTGCTAGGACTTTTCTTAGTTATTAGTTTATTTCCTTGTTATTTACATTACTTGTCTCTTATTATAAAAACCCCAAAACATACCTTTTCATAGCCAATAATTGCACACTTTCCTACAATTCCTTGAGAGATGACCCGAGGTTTAAATACTTTAGTTATTTTTATTGGTTTGTGTCGTGACAAACAAATTAAACTTTGACCGAGGATAATTTGTTGGTTTAGAACTATACTTGCAAGACGATTATTTTTGTGAAAATTCTTTACCAACGATTTTTCTCCGTCAAGTTTTGGGGCCTTTGCCGGGGAATTGCAAATGTGTGCCTTATTATTGGTTATTGTGAATATTGTGAATATGTATGCCTTTTATTTCTTTGTTAGTTGTTGCTAGTTTTAGGAGTTTAATTTCATTATTTCTTGTTAGTTTTTGTTTTTATTTTCTCTTTTTACTATGAATTCTCACTCCTTTAGCTATGAGTTTGGTTACAATAGTGTTGTAGGAAATGGAAGCTTCAATGAGAACATGCATCAAGGATGGAACAATCAAAGGAGGATGGAGCCTCAAGCTTATGGACAACCTTCATGGCAACAACCCTCTCGAACGCACTATGAGCAAGAGCCATTCCATGATGCATGCCAATTCAATGGCTACGGTGGACCTCCTTTTGACTACCAACAACCACCACCATATGCCTTTGAACTCCCTCCTCAATATAGTTCTCAACTTACCTCACAAGCCCCATTTTACCAAACACTATCCTATGATCCATACCCCTCATACAGCCAATCACCCTTACCTCATTCATGTGACCACTATGAAAGACAACCTATAGAACCACCTACATTCCAACACAATTACTCCCAAGAACCACTATGCACACATATACCACCTCAATATATACCATCTCCATATCCTTAACAAGATGAATCACCCTCTTATCATGAACCCTTCCTCCCAAATAATGAACCCTCATATCCACTCCAATCTCCAATGGATGACACCCTTGGTCTTCTTCTTCAAGGGCAAGGAGAGATGCAAAGGACGACACTAGAACTCATGGCTACCTTGACTGAGGTTGTAAATAATTTAGCCTCCCTATGCTTTGACACTCAAAGTACCCCAATGGCTGCATGTGGAGAATCTAATAAGGAGCGTAGCATGAAGGAGAGATTAGAAACTCCGGTGGAAAATGAGGAATGTGACTTTGTATTGTAACAATTGGAGGAAGCCATAATGGTTGAAGAGGAAGAAATGGTTGAAGACTTAGGAGATGCTAAACCTCCATGGGAATCTAGAATGGTAGAGTATTCCTCCAAGAAGCTTGAAATTGATGTTGAGGAGGATAGTGCACAAACTCCAAGGCATGTTTCCCAAGAAGAATTGGATGGAATAGAGCAAGAAACAAGTTCCATTGGTGATAAAGATCCCACATCACATCCTCCTAGTGATGAACTTACATCCGCAATTGAACCGCTTGAGTTTGAAGAACCTTTTCCGAGTGAATCTTAAAGTAATGTTGAGGTAGACTTTTCTCAACCTCCAAATTATGGCTTGAGTAATGGGGAAGAATTAGAAGAACTGGATAAGGAAGAGGTCATAGTGAAGGAAGTATGTCAAGAGGTGGAAGTTATCAAGGAAGAGCTCAAGGAAGTGAAGCTTTCAAGATCATTAGAAACACCTCTCCCCAAGCCATTACCATCTAATTCAACATTCAAGTGGGTAAAATTCTTCTCCTTAACCTTTCCTTTCCCACTTGAATATGATTTACTTGAGACGGATGGTCAACTTAGAGCTCTTTGTGGCTTTAAGAGTAAGAGGAAGATGGTTAGTGGTTGGAGTTGTCATGCAAGATTTAATATGGTTGCATGCCCAAAGTTAAAGTGCAAGGATTGGTGTAGAGCTCGATTGAATGGGTCTAGGAAGTTGTTTGGATGCCTCAGTGAGAATTTGGATTGCTTGCCACCCGGTTGGAACAATGATGATCAACTTGAAGACGGGTGTAAAAATAAGATTTGGGATCCGGGAATATATGAGGATCAATTTTGGAAGCCCTTAGCTTGTGTGGAACTTCATCAAAGCTTGGAGCTATTAATTTTGCACTTTGGAGCTTATTGGAAGTCCAAGCATTGGTGGAAGTTTCAACATGAGTTCAAGTACAAGCCACCATGACAAAGAGCTCACCAAATGTCCAACTTAAGGACTTTAACTAAAAGTGCTAGGTGGGAGACACCCCACCATGGTAAACTCTTCCTATTTTTCCTTTTATTTATATTGGTAATAAGCTGAACTTTTACTTTTAGTTAGGTTTATTTAGTCCAAGTTGTAGTTTAGCTTGTTTAATAATATTTGGCATTGCTTTGGGTAGCTTGTCAGTTTTCTTAAAAAAAAAAAAGAGAGTACGCTATCATGCGTACGCGTGACCGACGCGTGCGCGTTGACACCCATATTTTGATGCCCCATAGAAAAACCAGAGAGTTATGCTGGAATTGTGCGAGAGCTGCGCGAAGAGCACGATGCACCTCCACGCGTACGCGTGACTGACGTATACGCGTCACCTTCTCTTTTCTGCTTTTTCACGTGTACCCGTCGCTTCTGTTCTCCCACTTCTTTCTTCTATCTTCTCCCCTTCTTCTTTCTTTCTACCTTTCTTCTTCTTCATTCCTTTAACTTTTCATCTTTATTCTCTTTCATTTTCTTTTGTCTATTACATTTGCATACTTTCATTCATTTCATTTTAATTTTGTTCTTGTAAGCTCGTTCTTGTTTTCATTTCTAAGTTTGTTATTTTACTAATTGTGTTGAATTTTCCTACACAACTGTTAAATATTTCTTGCATTGTTTTGGTATTTTTTTTGACTTGTTTGATATTGTTGGGCGCTAAAATTTTTAAATCAATGCTTAATCCTTTGTAATACTTGCATTCTTTGTGCATTGATATGGACTCACATTGTCTTTCATAAGCCACTTTTTCTTACTTATTTTTTGCAAGTTTTGCCCCACACACAAGATTAGTGCTTTAGTCCTTCCTAACTCATTATTCCTTGTTTTTTCTGCTTCATTATCACTGAGTTAGGATGGGACCAAATGCTCTCATGCTTATCACTAATATTGTCTGTATCAATTCTTGTTTTAACATGATGTTTCCGAGTATTCTTTTTATTTACTTATGCTTTGACTTTACTCTTACATCAAGTGTTGGTTGATATTCCATTCGCTTATATTATTTTCTCACTTACATGTTGTAGCTACCATGTAGTTGAGAATCCTAATCTTAGTTGGCATTAGTCCCACCTATATTCCATCTACTTTATATTTAAGTTTAATCTTCAGTCTTATTCTCTCCTTTTAGGATGGCCAACAAGAAAGAAAAGGAAAAGCTTCTAAATGGGGGCGAACAACAAGTCCCTCCATACAATCTTTTGAAGGAACTCATCAGTTGTAGCCACCCTAATCCACCTTGCTCATCTTTGTATGCACCGAGGACGGTGCAATCTTTAAGTGTGGGGAGGTTGAGACCGACTTCTATAGGTAACTACTTCCTTTTCCAACATTGATAAGGAATAGCTTGGGAGTTAGGGATTATATCACAATAGATAAGGATTATTCAGTAAAAGGGGACAAGAAAAGAATGACATCAAGAAGAATAATATATTGGCATAAAGAGACACAGCGAAAACATAAAAGATAAATAAAGGTTTTCTTACCAGACCTCTAAGATACCTGTTCTTAGCAACCTAGGTCACCGGAAAGGATTCCCTACTAGACCTTCAAAGAACTTGTCCTTGACAACCTAGATCAGAGGGACGAAAACTGAAAGAAACCACCACACAGATCACCTTAGTGTTGGATCCTCCAATCTTCCTCATGCAACAAGCGAAGCAAATCACTCACCTCACTTCTCACACAATAAACGTGCTTAAAAGCAACTAAAATTTATTCATCAAAAGTTGTTCCAAATGGTCTCACCAAAGGTGTATAACTAGGCCCCTAACAAACTAACTAAAAGATAAGATAAGATTTTTTTTAAAATTTAAATCATATCTGATTTTAATGGATTAGATTAGATTTGATTTTAAATTTAAAATTTCTAAAATACTACTAAACAAATCAAATTTAAAACAAATCTTCTAACAAACTTTAACCGCATAACAAACTAAAACAAAATTCTAAAATTTTTGAAATTTAATGATAAATTATGTCTCCCACTGAATTCGGAAAGAATTATTGGGCTTATTGTTATCCTGACTTAGCCCAATGGGCCTTGCCCATTCTTCCTTGGTTAGAACTTAATGTAACTCCATATGCGTAAGCGCTGCCAAGTTCCCAAAGCTCTCCTTGAGCTTCTTTGCACGTGCTCTAATGATAGGGCCCTCTGGAAGTGTGAAATTCCTATTCTGCCCTTTAGAATGCTCAAGTTGTCTTTCCGAGCATGTATCATTCCCTCCTTCCTCAAAAAGATTCGTCCTCAAATCTCTGTCCATATCAAAAGGATAGAGATCAGAAATATTGAAAGTAGCAGAGATATTATACTCACCTGGTAGGTCAATCTTGTAGGCATTGTCATTGATCTTCTCAACAACTTGGAATGGGCCATCCCCTCTAGCATCAAGTTTAGACTTCCTCTGAGTAGGAAATCTCTCCTTCCTCAAATGTACCCAAACCCAATCTCCTGGTTCGAAGACTATATGCTTTCGGCTCTTGTTAATCCTTTCAGTCGTGGCTTTGTTCTTCCTCTCAATTATGTCACGAGGCTTTGCATGTATTGCTTTAACCTTCTCAGCCTTGCTTGCTCCATCTAAGCTAATAAGATCACTCAAAGGTAAAGGCATTAAATCTAAGACAATTAGAGGATTAAAACCATAGACAAGTTCAAAGGGCAAAAAACCAGTGGAAGAGTGGATTGTCCTATTATAAGCAAACTCAATAAAAGGTAAACAATCTTCCCAGGTTTTCAAATTCTTACCAACAACAGCACTCAATAAGGTTCCCAATGTCCTATTTACCACTTCAGTTTGACCATTAGTTTGAGGGTGACAAGTAGTTGAGTATAACAATTTTGTTCCCAACTTACTCTACAAAACTTTCCAAAAGTGACTTAAGAATTTCACATCACGATCAGAAACAACAGCTTGGGGAACACCATGTAAGTGCACAACTTCTCTAAAGAATAGGTCAGCAATATTTATGGCATCATCAGTTTTATGGCAAGCAATGAAATGAGCCATTTTACTAAATCTATCTACCACAACAAAAATGCTATCTCGACCTCACCTAGTTCTAGGTAAACCAAGAACAAAATCCATAGAAATATCAACCCATGGATGCACAGGAACAGGTAAAGGAGTATATAAACCATGTGGTAAAGACTTAGATTTAGCTTGTTTACATGTAATGCATTTAGCACAAAATTTTTCAACATCTTTACACATGTGGGGCCAGTAAAAATGCTCAGATAAACATCCAAATTCTTACGCATACCAAAATGACCCATCAAACCCCCTCTATGTGATTCTAGAACAAGTAACTTACTAATAGAACAAGTAGGTACACAAATCCTATTACCCCAAAAAAGAAAACCATCATGCTGATGAACGGTAATTGTTCATTTGGTATAGAATTTCACAAATGAAATCTCGTTGCAAGTATAGTTCTAAACCAACAAACAATTCCTTCAACCAAAAATTTGGTTGTCACAAGTACAAACCCCAATAAAATAACCGAAGTATTTAAACCTCGGGTCATTCATTAACCCCATTTTTAGGGTTAACCTTGTATAGATTTTGAGGGTTTTATCAATGATCTTTCACACTTATTCATATAAATATGCATGATTTTGTGTTCCTTTCCCAATTTTGCCTCATAGATGAACACATGCCTCTTTTGCATTAAATTAGATAAATTTTAATCCTCCTCTATTACCATTCGATGCCGTGATCCGTGTGTTAAGTGATTTCAGAGTTATAGGGTAAGGATGGCTTGGAGGGGAGGATGGAAGCATGCATAACGGGGAGGAGCATAGAAATTAGAGTTTTGGAGTTTTGAGAAGCGACGCGCACGTGCACATGGCGCGTACGCGTGGATGCGAGCCACCAAGATCAGCGCGAGGAGTCAAAGCCAGGAGCCGACACGTTTAGCGGCTGAGCCAGAACCTCAAGGACGCGCCCGCGTACTTCACGCCTGCGCGTGGATCGCAAAAGCCCCAGGGACGCGTACGCGTACTGTGCGCGTACGCGTCGATGTTCGCACATAATTTTTAAAGAGAAAATGTGACCAGCAATTTCACGGTAGTTACAGACCCTGTTTGGGGCAGAGTTTTGGCGAGAAAAGCATAAGAAGACCAAGGATTGAAGGGCTTGGGATCCATCCACTCATTCTTACAATTTTCTAGATATTTTCTTAGTTAGTTACATTTTGTAGAGAGAGAAACTCCAACTTCTCTCTAGGATTCCATTCTCCATTGCAATTCTCCTTTGATTTCTTTGGTGAGATCAATTGCTAATTCACTTTTACTTTGGTACAAGTTGTAGATCTACTCTTCTCTTATTCTCAATATGTGTTCTTTTGATTCATTCACTTTGGATCTAGATTTGACTTTGTTACTTTAATTTGGATTAATGAATTGAGGTATTTCATGTCCATTGCTTGCAATTGTTCACTTGTTGATGATTGTGTGATTTATATATCTTGAATTCAATCCCTTTTTCTCGATTTCATAATGTCTCTCATAATTGCTTACCAAGTGTTTGAGGAAATGACAACCCTAGCTATGGAATAGAATTCTCTTACTTGGCTTAGGGGTTGAGTTATTGGAGACACTTGAGTAGTGGATATCAATTATTGATTGGGATTTGAGATTTGCTAATTGACTTGGAGGGCACTAAAACTAGACCTCCCAAGGGTTAGGCAAGGACTTGTGACTCAAGTTAGTTATTTTCACTTGACTTTTCTCCATGATTAGAGGTTAACTAAGTGAAGCAATAATCAATTGTCATCATAATTGAAGGAAGCTATAATGATGGAACTTCCAATGCTCACCCTTAGCCAAGGCTTTTATCTTGATTGATTGTTGTTTACTTTTGTTACCTTGAATTCTTGCACCAACCTCTCAAAACCACAAAAGACTTCCTAATCAATAATGTGCATTCTAAGGCAATTCCTAGGGAGGACGACTTGGGACTAATACTCTCGGTTATAGATTTTAGGATTGTTTGATGTGAAATTTGCGTGTCGGTTAGACTATACTCACAATTGGACTTATTGCTAATTTCTATACCGGCATAAAAATCTCAATCATCAGTCGTCTCTCAAGAAATTGGAATGAAGTGCTCAATTATTGGCTATGAAGGGATGATTTGGGGTTTTTGGAATAAGAAACAAGAAATGTAAATTGCAAAAGAGATAAAGTAACAACTAAGAAAGCTCTTGGCAAGGTATAAGAATTGGAAGTCCTATCCTCATTATCATCATCAATTGTGACAAGAATTGTCCATTGCTCCACTTAGTTAACCTATAACTATGAAGGAAAGTCAAGTGGATATCAACTTGAGAGCATAAGTCCTAGCCAAATCATAAATGAAAGACTAGCTTTAGTAGCATTCAAGTCAGCTAGTAACTTCCAATTATCAATCAAAAAGTGAGTTTGATAACTCAAGAGTCACCAATTACTCAACTCAGACCAAGAGGAAAAAAACCTAACTCATAACTAAAAGAAATATTTCCTGAAACACATAGAAGGCAACCAAAGTAAAGAACATAAATTTCAAGAATTAAAGGAAACTATAACTATAAAAACAAGAGATCAACAATAGAAACCAAAGAAATATAAGAAGATAAGGAAATCATAAATTGCATTGAAAGGAAATGGAAATCTACATGAGAGTGCATGAACAAAAATTAACAAAACAAAGGAAACTACAAGAATAGTAGAATGCTAGAACAAGTAAAGGTAAAAAGGAAAATTAAAACAAAAGAGGAGGTAGATCTAGATCTAAAACTAAGAACCCTAATCTAGAGAGAGGAGAGAGCCTCTCTCTAGAATTCTACATTTAAAATTCTCCTCCAGTGTGTGAATGATTCCCCCCCCCCTTTGACTTCCTTCTAATTCTACATGTAATGACCTCAGAAATGGCCCCCAGCATTTTCACTTCAATGATGTCACGTGCGAGCATCGATGCATACGGATGGGCACGTGTACGCGTTGATTGGCATTTTACTTCCCACACGTACGCGTCATGTCACGGTACGCGTCACCTTGCGACTTCATCTTCCACGTGTGTGCTTCTTCTACGCGTGCGCGTCGATGGATGCTCTCCAAATCCTTGATTTTTCATGAGTTCTCCACTTTGCATGCTTTTATCTTCACTCCATTGATCTATTTCTAGCCTTTTCAACCTGAATTCACTAACAAACATATCAAGGCATCTAGTGGAATCAAAGGTGGATTGAAATTAGCAATTGAGGGCCTAAAAAGCATGTTTTTACACTTAAGCACAAATTAGGAGAAAATCATGAAACCATGCCATTTTATTGAATAAATATGGGAAAAGTTTATAAAATTCTCTAAATTGAGCACAAGATAAACCCTAAAAATGGAGTTTATCACATGCTTATAGAATTTTTTATGTGCACCATGTTCACATGAAACATAGATAGAGGCAAAAGCAGAATCAGTTGCATACAATTCCTTCATACACTCAAAACCTAACAGCTTAGAAGTAAGGGTTGTGATTAAGGAATACCTTCTAAATAATGCATCAACAGCCACATTCTCTTTACCTTTCTTATAGGCGATTACGTATGTAAAGGATTCAAGGAATTCCATCCATTTTGCATGTCTCTTGTTCAGCTTCCCTTGGCCCATCAAGTGTTTGAGGGATTCATGGTCAATATGTACCACAAATTCATTAAGTAGCAAAAAATGCTGCCACACTTCCAAAGCCCTCACCAAGGCATAATGCTCCTTATCATAAGTTGAGTAGTTGAGACGGGCTCCATTTAACTTCTCACTCAAAATAGGTGATTGCTCGCTTTTCCTGCATCAAAATAGCACTATACCAATCCGGAAGCATCACATTCGATTTCAAAAGTTTTAGAAAAAACTGGTAAAATAAGAATGGGGGCAGAACACAATAATTCTTTCAAGGTGTTAAAGGCAAGTTCTTGTTCCTGATCCCATTTAAAGTTGACATGTTTCTTGATGATTTCAGTTAAAGGTGCAGCAATAGTAGAAAAATCTTTAACAAACCTCCGATAAAAACCCACAAGACCATGAAAACTTCTAACATCAGAGACACTCTGAGGTGTGGGCCATTCCCTAATAGCCTTCACCTTCTTGTCATCTACCTCAATCCCTGCAGAACTTATCACAAAACCTAGGAATATGACTTTACTCAGACAGAATGAGCATTTTTGGAGATTAGGATACAATTTTTCCTTTCTAAGTACCTCTAAAATAGAGTGAACATGCAAAATATGATCATCAAGACATTTACTGTAGATAAGGATATCATCAAAATAAACAACCTCAAATTTACCTAAAAACTCTCGTAAAACATGATTCATTAGTCTCATGAATGTACTCGGTGCATTAGTCAAACCAAATGGCATAACTAACCACTCATACAAACCATATTTAGTTTTGAAAGCTGTTTTCCATTCATCACCAAGTTTTATTCGTATTTGATGATAACCACTCCTTAAATCTATTTTAGTTAAAATAACAGAACCATGCAATTCATCAAGCATATCATCAAGTCTAGGAATAGGATGGCGATACTTTATCCTAATCTTGTTTACAGCTCTGCAGTCAACACACATCCTTTATGAGCCATCCTTCTTGGGCACCAACAGTACTGGAACAGCACAAGGACTCATGCTATCTCTCACAAAACCTTTAGCCAAAAGGTCCTCGACTTGCCATTGCAGCTCCTTCGTCTCCTCAGGATTACTCCGGTAAGCTGGCCGGTTAGGAATGCTTGATCCAGGGACAAAGTCAATCTGATGTTCAATGCTTCATAACGGAGGTAAACCTGAGGGCATCTCATCTAGAAAGACGTCTGAGTGAAATAAAAGCACCAGGCAGATTATGGTTAGTTTCAATGGTAGAAAGTAAAGACTCTTTAAATCGCACTAACACCAAGGTTTTTTTTTCCCAAACTAGCATGCTTCAGATCCCTCTCTTTTGCATAAAACCATATTTTGTGAGCACTCTCACTCTCCACATATTTTTCTCTTTTAGAACTCTCTTTTTCACTCAGACCCTGACTCTTTTTCTCACACGTTTTGTCTCTAAAAGCCCTCTCTTTACCCTATTGTTTTTCAATTTTCTCAGTTGCTCCAGGTACACTTCTTTAGGTGTTAAAGGTGCAAGGGTAATCTTCTTCCCAAGATAAGTGAAGGAGTATCGGTTTGTGAAACCATCATGGACCACCCTCCTATCATACTACCATGGACGGCCTAGGAGTAGATGACAAGCCTGCATGGGAACCACGTCACAAATTACCTCATCACTATTTCTCTCAATAGAGAACTGTATGCGGGCTTGCTTCATAACCTTCAATTCACCAACATCACTTAGCCACTCCAGTTTCTAAGGGTTAGGGTGTTTGGTGCATTTAAACCCCAAATTTGTGATCAAAGTAGAGCTAGCCCGTTTGTATGACTTCCAGCATCAATGATCATGAGTCCAACCTTACCTCCTAATAAAACTTTTGTATGAAAGATGTTCTCTCGCTGTTCTAGACGATCGTCCTTGGCTTGTACATTTAAGATCCACCTAGTAACAAGGGTCTCGCCACTAACAGCAAACTCAACTATATCTTCATCATTTGTAGTATCATCCGCATGTGGCATGTCCTCATACCCATCTGAGTTATCAGATTCTAAGAAAATATCGTTTGCTTTAATTACCATGGTCCTTTTATTTGGACACTCGGAAGCATAATGGCCTAATCTGCAGCACTTAAAGCATGTAATATCATGATGCCGTGTAGGAGGTTTGGAAGTGGAATTAGGCGTGTGCATCTTCTTGTGCTGCTCTGTAGGCTTCTCCTTTGATTTGGTAGGTTCGGATCCAGTCTTCTCCCTGAAATTAGCACCTTTCGAATTCCACCTTGAAGTAGAGTTAGAATAATTATGCAACCCTTTCACCTTTTACTGTCTTTCTACCTTGATAGCTATGTTCACCAAGTCTTCCATATTCACAAATGCGTGACGTTCTACAGTATTTGCAATGTCTCGGTGCAGCCCACTCAAGAAACGTGCCATAGTAGCCTCAGACTCCTCCTCAATATTTTCTTGGATTAGCAGCATCTCCATCTCTTTATGATACTCATCTACAGACTTAAAACCTTGGTATAACCATTGGAGCCATTGATGTAGCTCCCTGTAGTAGTAAGAATGGACAAACCATTGTCGCATGACCTTCTTCATCTTCTCCCAAGTCAGAATTGGTGGTTTTCCATTCTGCCTCCTCTGTTTGTCCAGCTCGGCCCACCAGACAAGGGCATAATCTCAGAATTCTACAGCCGCTAGTCTTACCTTTTTCATATAAGAGTAGTTATGACACTGAAACAAGAGCTCCAACTTTTGTTCCCGTTCCAGGTACGCCTCAGGGTCACATCTGTCTTTAAATTCTAGGATGCGCATCTTGATAGCATTAAGGTTACTATCAATATCTGCCGGTTGTCTATGATGCCGGTTCTGGATGAAGTCTCCTCCTCAGACTCCGTAGAATCAGTATGAACAGATTCTCGTGACCGTGGTTTTCGCCTAGGGGAAAAAGAGTTAATTCGGGAATCCATGTCATCAAGACGTTGTTCAATCCTTGTAAGGATGCTAGCGAGTGCGTCGACGTGGAATGTTAGTTGTGGAACGGGGTTCCCTTTATTGTTAGCCATCAATGAACCTGTAAAAAAAGACCTTACAGCACTCTTCTCACGTGTATCACTCGAAGTAGGACACTCCTGTTTCACTCAATACGTGGCTTTTACCCTCTGATGAGCTCACCACTCTTGTCTTTTTCCACTCTTAGATTACTTTAACAAGTTGCACTTCGGAAGATGAGGAATTGAGACACCAAACTAAGATAAACTGAATGATAGAGACATTCAACTTGACAAGAAGACAATTAAAGTATGTGACAAAGGAAACAAGAAGTGATACTAGGATGACAAAAACTAGCAAAATTGAATCATAATTGGAACCCAAAGAAATTTGAAAGGATAAAACAAAGGGAAAATTTAAATTTTCATTTTTTTGGATTTTTTTATGTTTTTTGTTAACTGGAATAAACAGAAATTGCAGTAATAGAATTTAAGGAAGAAATTTTCGTTTTTTTATTTACTCTAAAGTAAATTTGTAGAAATCGAAGAGAAAAATAAAGAGACTAAACAAAAATCCTGGAATGTGCAGATAAATAGGAATTTACCTACAACCTGTAACTAATAGCAGATGATAAGGAATTGCTTGGGAGTTAGGGATTATATCACAATAGATAAGGATTATTCAGTAAAAGGGGACATGAAAAGAATGACATCAAGAAGAGGAATTTATTAGCATAAAGAGACAGCGGAAACATAAAAGATAAATAAAGGTTTTCCTTCTAGACCTATAAGATACCTGTTCTTAGCAACCTAGGTAACTGGAAAGGATTCCCTACTAGACCTTCAAAGAACTTGTCCTTGACAACCTATATCAGAGGGACGAAAACTGAAAGAAACCACCTCGCAGATCACCTTAGTGTTGGATCCTCCAATCTTCCTCATGCAACAAGTGAAGCAAATCACTCACCTCAGTTCTCATACAATAAATGTGCTTAAAAGCACCTGAATAGGCCCCTAACAAACTAACTAAAAGATAAGATAAGATTTTTTTGAAATTTAAATTAGATCTGATCTTAATGGATTATATCAGATTTGATTTTAAATTTAAAATTCCTAAAATACTACTAAACAAATCAAATTTAAAACAAATATTCTAACAAACTTTTACCGCATAACAAACTAAAACAAAATTCTAAAATTTTCGAAATTTAATGATAAATTATGTCTCCCACTGAATTTGGAAAGCATTATTGGGCTTCTTGCTATCCTGACTTAGCCCAATGGGCCTTGCCCATTCTTCCTTGGTTAGAACTTGATGTAACTCCATATGCGTAAGCGCTGCCAAGTTCCCAAAGCTCTCCTTGTGTTTCTTTGCACGTGCTCTAGTGATGGGGCCCTCTGGAAGTGTGAAATTCCCATTCTTCCCTTTAGAATGCTCCAGTTGTCTTTCCGAGCATGTATCAAACACCAATTCTTAATCTTCTTTGTTAGATTAATTGTTGCATTGCATAATAGATTGCATGTGTAGTTAGTTGCTTGCATTTATGTACTACTTAGTTGAAGTGATGAATCCCTTTTCAAGAAACTGTTTTAGGGCATTTCACTAATTTGAATTAAAATTTTTGTTGAACTTGCTTGATGAATTTTTTTTGGAACATGGTTTTAGAGCTAGAACACACTATCCCAGTGAGATTTTTGAGCCTATTTGATTGGTTGCATCTTATCAACCAATATTTTATTTTGGTGTGTGTTGTTCTCTTTAAAATTGTGATCTTCGTTTTGCTTGATTCTATATTTCTATTGATTGATGTATGCATGCATTTATTTGATTTAGGCCTTTGTTTCACTAAGCTTACATACCCATATGTGATTGAGCTTATTTTACCCCATTTGTTCTTTAATTTAGCACATCACTAACTCGAAGCAAAAAATAATAAATGTCCTTAATTTGAATCCTTGGTTAGTTTAGACTAGTGAGAGTTTACATGAATTAAGTGTGGGGAAACTGGGTTTGGAAACATTTGGTTTGGGAATTGGGTATTCTACATTTTCTATGAAAAAGTGAAAAAGATAGTTGAGTGCACATTCCTGCATTCAATACCTTAATCATATGCATTGATCTCTCATATATATATAATCCACCA
>NC_029791.2:78297915-78323242 GCF_000816755.2 Arachis ipaensis
GGCCTACAGGAGCAACACCCTGAGATACACAATTGATATTCACTGCAGGTGAACTTCGGCCTACAGGAATAACAACTCACTGTAGGTGAACTTGGGCCTACAGGACCTCTAGGGCCAATAGAAAAGCATCAGATGAACATATAATAGAATATCATGCCACAAGGCTTAACTCTTTATTTTTATACTCTTCTCCTCTATTCTCTTTGTTATATTACTCTTTTCTCTTTATTATCATTCATTATCATTCTCATTATTCATCACCACTTTCACATTCTTATGCAGTACTTCTTTCTTTCTCTGTTCAATCATACTATACAAACTTTACAGCTTTTACTTTTACAACATCTTAACTCAAACCATTTCTTTTTATCAGATTACTCTTTTCTCTGTATCCCTTTATTCTTCTCTGGTTACTCTGTTCTATGTGTTTCTTTCCTCTGCTTTGATTTCTCTGCTTAACATATGTATTTAAAGCTTATGTAAATTTCGGTATGAATAGTTAGTCTGTTCCAAGTATAGGTTCATTAAGTCTATACTGAAACAGTTTAACTTTTCATATTATACCTAACCCTAGTCGCAACTCAAGGACTAACTATGTTGCCCTAGTTCGTTCACTAATCTCTGTCTGTTTTTCTGTCATTAGAACTTTACAGACTTTTCCTTGATTTTTATCTTTTCTTTAACTTCTTATCTTTCCTTTATCTTTGCCTCACTAATATGTTCTTACCACTCCCTAAGTGTTTTATGAAGGTAATTATGAGATTCTGCACTTAAAGTTATCTTTCTAAAGCTTTTACAGAAAACTGCCTTTTCTGCATTATTTTATTATTTTATCATTAAATTTTCGAAAATTACCCCACTTTAACTTTTAACCTTTAAAATTCACTTTTTACTACCCGTAACTTTTAATATTTCTACTTTAACCACCCTAACTTTCAGAAATTACAAAATAACCCCTCAAACACCAAAATAATTACAACCTTGCCCTTTTTAAGATCTAAAAGGTGTTCTTCATTGTTCTTCACCACACTCAAAGTGTTCTTCATGTTCTTCGTAAATTCTTCAGATTCTTTCTCTGTTTTTACCCGTTTTTCAGTCTTTTCAGCAACGGTCAAGTTAAGCATGATTCCTAAGGTAGAACATCAAGAAAACACATGTTTAAGCATGTTTCCTTGAAACTGAATCAAAAGAGAGATGGTGCAGCCAACTCACCTTGATTCCAGCCTTGATAAGTCATATGATCATGTAAAGAAAGAAGAGAGGATCATTTTGGTCGGATTGGAATTTTGATTTGAGTTTTAGTTTAGCAAAAATCAAGCTTTGAAGATTTGGAACTAAGAACTTTTCTCTCTTTTTCTCTCTACCTATTTTCGGCCACAAAGTGAAAATGAGCCAGCCTTGGGGGTTTTGGGGGTGTAGAGTGAGTTGTGATTGGTTGGCTTGGAGGTGGATTAAAATAATATTAAAATATCTCAGGTGTATAACTACTAAAACTAGGTGTATCGGAACACTTGTA
The DNA here is from genome assembly GCF_000816755.2 of Arachis ipaensis. NCBI lineage: Eukaryota > Viridiplantae > Streptophyta > Magnoliopsida > Fabales > Fabaceae > Arachis > Arachis ipaensis. The sequence continues at coordinate 78,299,432 of NC_029791.2, forward strand.
AAAACATCTCTAAAAATTATTTTCTGAGCTACTAGCATAAATGACACTAGTAACATATTTATTATGAGAATAAAACATGTATAATGAGGCCTTAGCATTGCTAAATTCATCAGAGAGTGCTGGTGCTAAGCTGCACCAGTAAACCGTAAACCCGGTTAAACCGATTTTCTGTTTTTAACAAAATAGACCAGGTAACCTTATAATATCATTCAAGCATGTTCTAATACTAATATAATGATAATATTATACTATTATCTCTCTCCTCTCATGAATCGAGTCCGGTTCGTCAAACAGAGACTATTTATGAAAATCAGAATCAAAACTGCCAACCGATACAGTTCAAAAACTAGGTTCTTCGTGACTGTGTTATCGAGCTTGCCTCGAAAAAGGTTCTAGCTTAAGGATGACATAATGATAATGAGGATTGAGATGCTTGATGATATAACAGAGGTGTTCCCTTTACTGATCTTCCGGAGGAATCCGTACTTTCAGAAAAGATCTCATGTACTCGAAAATCAGGGTTGTTACAGTTTTAATTAGTTTCTCCATCAACATCTCTAAGTTAGAGATCCTCTGAGAGTCTGGGTGTGGTTGCATGGGATGTGATGGTTGCTGGTAGGGGTTGTTTGAGGCATTAAGGTGGTTATTTTGTGAGTTGAATGGAAGTTTGGAGAAGTTATTTTGGTGAGCTTGTGAGTTATTATGAGGTGGATGATATGTGTTCTGTGAGTTTTTGTATTGGTTAGTGTTATTGGATGAGTGATTTTGGTTGTTTGTATTGCGAGAATTGTTAGAATTGTGGTTTCTCTACCATTGATTTTGATTATCACCCCACCTCAAGTTAGGATGGTTCCTCCAAGATGAATTGTATGTATCACCATGAAAATCATTTTGTGAGGAACTTGAGGTGTTAATCATATACTGCACTTGCTCTGGCTGTTGCTCATTGTTGAGTGTTGCAAAGCGTTCTTCACATTGACCCCATTCACTTGAAGGTTGGCTTGCTGTGGTCATTGCAGCTAGCTGGAGTCCATTTATTCTCTTAGCCATCATCTCTATTTGCTGTTGGATTTTCTGATGCATTAATTTGTTTTGTGCCAATATGGTGTCTACACCTTCAAGCTCCAATACGCCCTTCTTTGGAGTTGGTTAGCGTTGCCTTTGATGAAAATAGAAGTATTGATTATTGGCCACAGTGTCTATGAGATTCGGAGCTTCTTCGGCTATTTTCATCAGCTGAAGTAAGCCTCCTGCAGAGTAATCCAAGGCCTCTTGTGCTTTTAGAGTTAGCCCCTCATAGAAGTTCTGGAGTCTCACCCACTCACTGAACATGTCAGGTGGGCACTTCCTTATCAAAGCTTTATATCTCTCCCATCCCTTATAAAGTGATTCTCCATCCATATGAGTGAAAGTTTGCACTTCTGTTTTCAACCTGATGATTCTTTGAGGTGGGTAAAACTTAGCTAGGAATTTGCTCACCAAATCATCCCAATTATTGATGCTTTCTTTGGGAAATATCTCCAGCCATTGAGATGGCTTATCCCTTAAAGAGAATGGAAATAGAAGCAACTTGTATATGTCTGGATACACACCATTTTTCTTGACAGTTTGGCATATCCTCAAGAAGACAGATAAGTGTTGATTTGGGTCTTCAAGAGGGCCTCCTCCATAAGAGCAATTGTTCTGCACCAAAGTGATAAGTTGAGGCTTCAACTCAAAGTTATTGGCATGGACATTTGGAATAAGTATGTTGCTCCCATAGTTCCTTGGGTTAGGGATGGTGTAAGAGGCTAGAACTCTCCTTGGAGGGTGGCCATTGTTGTTGGCAACCTCTTCTGGTGGATTAGGGAGGTTATCCTCCATCTCTTGATCTCCCTCTTCTGACTCTTCTTCACCTTTCACTCCCTTCCCTCTTCCTTCTCTTTTTAGCCTCAAGAAGGTTCTCTCTGGTTCAGAATCAAAGAAGGTGGATGCATCTCTTCTTCCTCCTGGCATACAACACAAACAAACCATAAACAAAAGCAGAGCACTCTATTGCTAGAGTGAGGTTACAATTAGTAGAAGCAAAATCTCAAACAGTTAGTGGGCTTAACAAAAACAAAGAAAAATGCTTAATCTAGATTATCACCTATTTAATCATTGTCAATCTAAATCAATCCTTGGCAACGGCGCCAAAAACTTGATGGTGAAAAATTGTATCCATACAAACTAACCGGCAAGTATACCGGGTCGCATCAAGTAGTAAAACTCACAGGAGTGAGGTCGATCCCACAGGGATTGATGGATCAAGCAATTTTGGTGGGGTGATGAGTATAGTTAAGCTAATATTGATGAATTGAGTGAAATTTGATCAACAGAAAGTAAATTGCAAGAAATCTAAAGTGCTGAATGTAAATTACTTGAAACTTAAATGGCAAGAAACTTAAATGACTGAAAATTAAAGAGCAAGAAAGTAAAAGAGCTGAATCTTAAATTGCAAGAAATGTAAATGACTGGAATCTTAGATTGCAAGAAAGTAAAAGTGCAGAATCTAAATGGCAATAAAACTTAAATTGCATAAATTGTAATAGGAATTGGGTGCCGGGAATTAAGACAGCAGAGAAAGATTTCAACTAAAGTAAATACATAATGATCTAAATTGAAGAAAATCAAAGAGAATGATTCATTAGGGATTGGAGATATCATAATCCTTCATGAATCAAATGGGTCTCAACTCCTTTCTCAATCATATGGGTAGATCTATGGTAGATTAAAATTGATTAGATACCAATTCCTTGGCAATCCAATCTCTTTAATCATAATCAATCTTGCCAATTCCTTGATCTAATTGTCATGAGAAGAGGTTAAGTGCATGTCTCTCATCCATAAGCCATAGTAACTCTCAAGATCTCAATTTCTCCCAAATAGTGTTGATTAAGAGAGTTCTAAAGGATAGAGCTCCAATTTTAATGCAGATGATTCCCATTCCGAGGCTCACATAAGCATTCAATTGAATTAAACCTCCTTCCGGAGTGAATAATTCACAATCAAAACAGAAGTTATCCTATAGCTACCCAAATGAATTGAGAAGAAGAAGAATTTTATTGATTTATTAGGATTACAATAGAGCTCCTCCCCCTAACGAAAATGGGGTTTAGTTCATCATTGCTCAAGTAAAACAGAAAACAGAAAAGAGCAGAAAAAGTTTAGAGAAGAAAAAAATACAAAAGAAAATAAGTGTAGAGTTTCCAAATTAGGGTCTATGACTCCCCAGCCTTTTAGTTCTTCAAGTCTTTGGATTGGGCTTTTGGCCTTGTTGAAGCAAGCTAAAATGGCTCCTAGTGACGTTGAAGAGGGACATTTGGCAACTAACGTTCATGATCTACATGGGTTCTCAATTGTACTAGTGCTGGTGTCAACGTTGGTGATCAACGATTGTAAGAAAATGTTGACTTAAACATTGCTTTAAAAATGATTGAGCATTTCCGCCAACGTTTGACTCAACGTTGGTGCACCAACGTTTTCCTATCAACGCGTGCGTGTCGTCCACGCGTACGCGTCAAAACACCATTTTGCGCGTGTGCGTCGCTCACGCGTTCGCGAAGCTGGCTAAAATTTGCTTCCACGCGTACGCGTCATCGACGCATACGCGTCGCAGCAAATTTCCCAAATCCAAATTCTAGGCTTCTCATCGAGGACATTGGAGGCAACGTTTGAGGCAACGTTTGCCCACCAACTTTCTCTTGGTCACGCGTACGCATCGTCCACGTGTACGCGTCAAACTGGATTTTTGCCATTTTGCGCGTGTACGTCGCCCACGCGTACGCGTGGTTTTAAAATTTTTCCACTTTCACGCGTACCAGTCATCAACCTGTACGCGTCACACTAAAATTTTCCAGCTCCAGAAATGAAAGTTATCACAGACATTGGAGGTAATGTTGGTTCACCAACGTTTCCTCCAACGTTGGCACCCAATTTGCAGGAACGTTGCCAGCAATGTTGGTGAGCCAACTTTGGCCACCAACGTTGCACTTTAAACCTTTTCCTTCAATGTTTGAGGCAACGTTGGTGAGCCAACTTTTGCCACCAACGTTGCTGCCTCTGTTTCTTTCCATGGCCCTTTTGTTGCTTGTTTGCTTGCCATTCCTCAGCTTCTTTTTCACCTATTATCAATCAAACAATTGCATCAAAGTTTGCTATAATCACAAGATGTTTGCATCATTCATAACATCAAGTAAAATTTGCATAAAATCTTATGAAAAAGCACATAAACAACCATGTTTAATTGAATCAAGGGATGCATGAAATTCCAATCCAATTACTTACGAAACCTAATAAAAATAGATGAAAAATGCTTGTGAAATTAGCCTAAAATGACTTGTCATCATCCACCATGAGACTCCTCATGAGATGAGTATGAGTAAAGGTCCACGTGTGGGGAACAATTGTGAATATGATGTGGACTTCCTACCACCTCCACTATTGTAAGAAGATTCTAATGAGGAGTTGCAACCTTTCTCTCTCCAATCGAAGTGTGCCTTCTTGGAGGAAGATGAGCTAATTGATCCAGAAGAAGTGAATACTAATGTAAACTTCACACAACCTCCAAAATTTGATTTGTTTGATGATGAAGATGATTTAAAGGAGGTTGACGATGGAAGGCTAAAAAATATTGAAGTGGCATTTACCCAACCTCCCAAATTTGATTTGATCGATGATAAGGAAGAGTTAGAGAAGGTGAATAAAGTAGAGCTATAAAATGTTGATGAAAAAGAGTCCACCCACCAAGAAGTAAAGGTACTCATGCATGAACAAATTGAGTGGGTGACAATTTCACCAATGAGTTTCATAGGCCCACATCAATATGCTATATTGGAAACGGATTCTCAACTTCAATTTCTTCTTGGAGTGCTAGATGGTGAGCAAATAAATGTCGAGTGGCAAGGAGATTCAAAATCCATTAAAGAAACTAAATCAACATTTGAGGTCCAAGCATGGTGCAAGGAAAAGATGAGGGGACTCCAAGGTGTGGTAGGGTATCTCAATGGGAATTCAAGAATTGTGCCATCCACACTGAATCATAAGGATCACCAAGAAAAAGTTCTTGAAGAATTAGCAGACCTTGCTTTGGATCCTAAAGAACTTGTGAAGGCCAAACATCGGTGAAGACTCAAGAAGGAATGGAAGCATAAACCGCCATAACAAGATCTCATTGACCATCCAACTTAAGGACGTTAAAGAAAAGTGCTAGGTAGGAGACACCCCACCATGGTATGATCTTCCTAGTTACATTTTCCTTTACCTTATTTTTCATCTTTTTGTTTAGATATATTAATTGGATATAGTAGGAATTTCTTGAATTTGATTAGATATAATTGAATGATCATTGTTTTATGAAACTATCAGTTATGCTAGTTTGATTAATTTGGCACTCTTTGTATTTGCCTTGAATTTTTTTTAAGTGTTTTTGTAGTGTTTTTCTTATCGAGATGCCTAGAATGTGCTTAATTATTTTTTCCCCTGTTTTCATGTAGTTAAAAAAAAGAGCTTGTCACACGTACGCCTGGCCCACGCGTACGTGTGACCCCCACAAAACCACAGTGTGAGAATAGTGCATGAATGATGCGTACACATGGCCCAATCAGTATGTTGTGCCAGGGCCGTGCGATAAGGGGGTTGCGGGCATGAACTGTGCCCATGCGTACGCATGGCCGACGCGTACGCGTCTCCCCGATTTTTTGCATTGTGAATTTTCGGTATTGAGACTGTGCGAACGGCACGGCCTGGACAATGAGTTGCGCCAGGACCGTGCTGGTGGGGTGCGAGGCACACAGCCCTCCCTACGCGTGCGCGTCAGCGAGGCGTACGCGTTGCCTCGAAAACCATGTTTCATGCTATTGTTGTGCTTGGGCTATGCAAACCGCATGGTCCAAACAGTGAGTTATGTTGGGACCATGTGGGTACTGTGTGCTGGGCGCAATATGCAATCATGCGTACACGTGACTGACGCATACGCGTCCTCCACCTTTTCTTACTACTCACACTTACGCGTGACTGACACATACGCGTCACGTAGTTTTTTCTATTTTCGCGTGCACGCGTGACCCACGCTTGCGCGTCGCCTTCGCGACCTCAGCTGCTGGGCGTGCTGCCCATTTCTGCCCTGTTTCTTCTTCCCCATTCCATTCTTCTTTCTTTTCTTCTTTCTTTCTTACTTCTTCTTCTTTCGTTCTTCAATTTCCACTACTTTTCTTTCCTCTTTCTCTCTTCTTCTCACCTTTCTCATCCATTTTCACTTCCATTTCTCCATTTCTTTCTCCCATTCTTTTTTTTTCAAAATTTTACTTCTCCACGTCTCTTACTCTCTAAATTTCTTTTAATTGTTGCATGTGATTCCCTTTTTTATTATTACTTGCAATTTCATTTTGTTATTTATAGTTAGTTCTTTTTCTTTATTTTCTTCACTCGCTATTTTCACATTGGTATTGGTTATTTCATACTAAATTTTTGTGAATCTAATAGATTGCTTTGGTGCCTCTTATTGCTTGGTGATGCATTCCTTGTGCATTCTAACCTTGCTATTCTTGTAACATCATGCATGAAGTGGTGGTTTATTCCTCTCTAACTCCGTATTTGTTTATCTTTGTGCTCCATTACTTTCGAGTTAGAGTGGGTTAGTGCCTTTCTTATGTCTTCACTATTTTTGCATGTGTTTATCTTTATTAATTCCAATGCTTGAGTTGCTCTTTTCCTGGTCTATACTTGTGTGCCTCTTGACTCATGCATCAAGTGCTAGTGATATGCCTTAATACTTTTATTGCCTTCTCCCTTACATGTTGTAGGTACCATGTAATGGAGGCAGCTAATTCTTATTTCGCTTTACTCTTTGCTAGCACTTTCTTAATATTTTGTCCTTCTCCCTAAGCTTTATATTTCTCCCTTTCCCTCTTTTTCAGGGCGATCACCGAGAAAGGATGCATATTAGTCGTCTATCGCCCTATTGGAGGAGTCTGACACTTCAGAGTCCACTTCGAGTTATGTCACAGAAAAGCACCAAGAGGTGGACATGGCGCCCATGTCACACCATCCTTAGGCCATCGATAGTGGCGATTCCGTACCCACTTTGCTCATCTTTTCATGTACCATGGATGGTACAATCTTTAAGTATGGGGAGGTTGAGGACTGACTTCCGTGGATAACAACTTCCTTTTCCAACACCAAACCTTGATCTTCTTTGTTAGTTAGTTTTTGCATTGCATGATAGATTGCATGTTAATTAGAATTTGTACATATTTTACCACTTCTTTCTTACTAGTACTACTTGGTTGAAGTGATGATTTCTTTTCCAAGAAACCGTTTTAGGGCATTCCACTAATTTGAATCAAAACTTTTTTTGAACTTGTTTGAAGAAATTAATTTTGGAACATGGTTTTAGAGCTAGAACACACAAACCGGGCGAGATTTTGAGCCTGTTTGATTGGTTGCATCTTATCAACGAATATTTTGTTTTGGTGTGTGTTGTTCTCTCTAAGATTGTGATATTTGTCTTGCTTGATTCTATATTTCCATTGTTTGATGTATGAATACATTTATGTGATTGAGGCCTTTGTTTCACTAAGCTCACATACCCAAATGGCCGTACCTTGTTATCAATCTTTGCAAACCAATGATAAGCCTATTTAACCCCATTTATTCTTTATTTTAGCACATCACTAACTCTAAGCAGAAAACAATGAATGTTCTTAATTTGATTCCTTGGTTAGCTTAGACTAGTGAGAGTGTGCATCATTTAAGTGTGGGAAAATTGGGTTTCAGAAATATTTGGTTTGGGAATTGGGTGCATATTCATGCATTCAATACTTTAATCATATGCATTAATCTCTCGTATATATATTATCCACCACATATACATAAAATAAAAAAAAAGAGAGAGAAAAAAAGAGAAAGGCAAAAATAAAAGAAAAATAAAAAGAAGAAAAAGAAAAAAAAGTAATAAAAAGGGGACAAAATGTCCCAAAGTAAGTGGTGATTGCAATGCATATGTCTTGTACTCAAATTTGGGATGCATGAATATGTGGAAAAGAGAGTCAATGGATAGTTAGGTTGCATTTTGATTACATGGATTGTCTTAGGTTAGGTGGAAAGTTTAGGCTAATCTAGGATCCAAATTCTAGTCTACTTGACCAAATAACAATCCCACCTTGACCCTAACACCATTACAACCCATGAAAAGACCTCTTGATATATGTATCCATCCATTGAATATATGTTGATTCATAGAAGAAGAGCAAGCCTTAGAAAGCATGATTGGTAGAGAATGGAAAGAATCGACCCTTAAACACTAGAGAGATTAGAGTGTAAACACTTTCGGTGAGGGTTCGATGCTCAATTCCTTGTTCTCGGCTTTCATGAGCTTTCTTCCTGCAAGTCTATTTATACTTCATTTTTAGATATGAATTAGTGGAATTCATAAATCATCACACTATCTTAGCCCTACTTGTTCATATATGTTCTTGGGAGATTGATCTACTTTTAACCAAGTAGGTAGAAGCATGTTGCATTTAGTTGCATATAGATAGGTTGCATCTAAAAAATCCTACCACTCCTCTTCACCCCTTTTTGGTTCCCTTGAGCTTAGCATGAGGACATGCTAATGTTTAAGTTTGGGGAGATTATTAAACCACTATTTTATGGTTAAGCAGATTTTGTCAACTATTCTCACATTTATTCATATAAATTGCATGGTTTTTGTGAATCCTTCCTAATTTGTGCTTAAAAGTGAAAACATGCTTCCTAGGCCTTAAAATTGCTAATTTTTAATCCTTTCTTATGACCATTCGATGCCGTGATGTGTTTGTTGAGTGATCTTAGTTTTATAGGGTAGGAATGACATAGAGAATAGAAAGGAAGTATGCAAAGGAAGAAGGAACACAAGGGATTGGAGATTTGAGAAGCCGGAACCGACATTTATGTGTGGCTGAAACATACGCGTGATCAAGCCATCTTTCAATCGACGCGTATGTGTTACTGATGCGTACGCGTGCCAGTGCATCTTTCAGGCGACGCGTACGCGCGACAAGCGTCACGTGCCTCACTGAAGTGAAAATGCTGGGGGTGATTTCTGAGCTGGTTTTTGTCCGAGTTTGAAGCCCAAATTGAAGGAGGATGGTACCCACATACATCATAGAATACATTCCATTATTTTTAGTTTAGTTTGAATTCTAGATAGATAAACTCTCACTTCTTTCTAGATTTTAGTGTTCTCAATTCAATTTCACTTGAATCATTTGGTTAGATCTTTGTTAATTCCAATTTTATATTGCTCTAATTTGAAGTTTCCATTCTCCAACTTCATTTAGTGTTCTTATTATTATAGTTATTTGGATCTTGAATTTGGATCTTGTTGAGATTGATTTCTATTAATGCATTGAGAAATTTTATTTTCATTGTTGTTAATTGCTTTGTTATTTTTAGTTGTTTGAAGTGGATAGCTTTAATTTAAATTGTTTTCTCAATTTTATAATGTCTTTTATTCTTGCTAACCAAGTGTTTGAGGAAATGCCACTTATGGCTATGGAGTAGATTTCTACTCTTGGCTTGGGGGTTGAGCAGTTGGAGACTATTGAATTGTCAAAGTCTTTTGTTGATTGATAATTGGAAGTTGCTAGTTAACTTGAATGCCACCAAAGTTAGTCTTTCATTAGGATTTGACTAGGACGTGTAGATTAGAGTCAATTGCACCCACTTGACTTTCCTTCATAGTTAGAGGTTAATTAAGTGGAGCAATAGACAATTCTCGTCACAATTAATGATGATAATGAGGATAGGAATTCCAATTCTCACCCCTAGCTAAGGTTTTTACATTGATTGATTGTTATTCATCCTTGTTAGCTTGATCTTTTAGCTTCCTTATTTTAATTTCTAGTTGTTCATTGTATTGATTTCTAGTTGTTTACTTTTCTTGCACTCAACTCCTAAAATCCCAAGAAAACTCCTAACCAATGATGTGCATCCTATGGCAACTTCTACGGAAAATAACCCGGTATTCCACTCCCGGTTATTGATTTTATCATTGTGACATACTTTCTAACTTTGACTTGGGGACATCTCGTCGGTTGGGACTATACTTTGCGACATTGAATTGGAAAATCTCTTTGGTAATTCCTAACCGACACTTATCCTCACGTCAGTAGTATAATTATATTGGGCACCATCTAGAGTCTTAGAGGCATAAGCTATAACATAAGGATCTTTACCATCATGTTGTGCAAGCGTGGCCCCCACCGCATGATTGGATACGTCACACATTATTTCAAACAGGCTACTCCAGTTTGGCCCTCTCACTATGGGAGCTTTGGTCAAGGCTTCCTTCAATGTATCAAATGCTTCCATACACACCTCATTGAAATCAAACTCTATGTCCTTTTGAAGCAAGCGAGAAAGAGGTAAAGCCACCTTACTAAAGTCCTTTGTGAACTACCGATAAAAATCTGCGTGACCAAGAAAAGCACAGACTTCCCTCACAGAAGATGGATAAAGTAATCCAGAAACAACTTCAACTTTTGCAGGATCCACAGAGATTCCATCACTAGAAACGATGATACCTAGCACAATACCTTGTTTAACCATAAAATTGAACTTTTCAAAATTGATAACAAGGTTTGAGCTAGCACATCTTTCTAGTACTTTGGCCAAACTACCCAAGCAATCATCAAATGAATCTCCATAAACACTAAAGTCATCTATAAAAATCCATGCAATGCTCAAGAAAATCAGAAAAGATGCTAGTCATGCACCTTTGGAATATCGCAGGTGTATTACATAGGCTAAAAGGCATCCTCTTGTAAGCATATGTTCCAAAGGGACATGAAAAAGTAGTCCTTTCTTAATCTTCCAGTGCTATATGAATTTGGAAATAACCAGTATAACCATCTAGGAAATAATAGTATGATTTACATGACAACCTGTCAAGCATTTGATCAATAAATGAAAGTGGGTAGTGGTCCTTCCGGGTTGCCAAGTTCAAGTGCCTATAGTCAATGCATACCTTCCAAGAATTTTGCACTCTAGTTGCCATGAGCTCTCCACTTTCACTCTTAACCATGGTGACACCAGACTTCTTGGGCACAACTTGCACCGGGCTAACCCATTCGCTATCCGAGATAGGGTAGATAATATCGGCCTCTAGAAGTCTAGTCACCTCTTTATTAACAACTTCCATGATAGTGGGGTTTAACCTTCTTTGTGGTTGGCGGACCGGTTTAGCTCCCTCCTCTAGAAAAATGCGATGCTCATAAACATGGGGGCTTATACCAACATTATCCGCTAAGCTACACCCAATAGCCTTCTTATTCCTTTGCAATAAATCAGGTAATCTTTCCTCTTGATCAGGAGTGAGCTCCCTTGCAATAATCACCGGGAGTTTTTGGTTGTTATCAAGAAAGGCATACATAAGGTGAGGAGGTAGATGTTTTAATTCCACACTTAACTCATGACTTGGTACATTGTTCTCCGGCAACATTGGAGGTGGCAAAGTGTTTTAATCATAATCATTTAGCTTCCCCACACTTGCCCTTTTACACAAACTTATCTCATTAAGGGACTCATGGTGAACTTCGGCCACAACTTCATCAACAATGTCACACCGGAAGATAGAGTCGTCTTCCGGTGGATGCTTCATCATTTCATCCAAATTAAAGCTTACCACTCTACCATCAATCTCAAATGAGTAGGTGCCTAAGAATGCATCAAGTTTAAACCGAGAGGTCTTCAAGAAGGGCCTCCCTAATAAGATGGATGACGGCTTCCCAGTGTCATTAGGAGGCATCTCAAGGATATAGAAATCAATCAAAAAATCCAATCCCTTGATGTTCACTAAGACATTCTCAACAATACCAACCACATAAATAATGCTTTTATCAGCCAAAACAAAGCGTGTCGTCGACCGCTTCAATGGTGGAAGGTTCAATTCATCATAAACAGACAAAGGTGTAATACTCACACAAGCACCAAGATCACACATACAATCCACAAATTGTACATCACCTATAGTGCAAGAAACTAAGCAAGGTCCAGAATCCCTACATTTTTCAGGAATAGCACACATTAAAGCAGAAATTGAACTACCCAAAGGAATAGTTTCCAATTCATGAATCCTTTCCTTGTTCATGCATAAATCCTTTAAAAATATAGCATATTTAGGAACTTGGCGAATAGCATCAAAAAGGGGAATGAAATTGAAATGGATTCTTGTTCATGCATAAATCCAATTGCTTTTTGGTCCTCTTTGCCAAGCTTGGGAATGGACTTGAAATGGATTCTTTTAACACATCTTCTTCCTTAAAGCCACTCTCTTTTGCTTGAGCACCTTCTTCTTCAACAACTTCTTGTACTTCTTCCCCATCTTCCACATCCTCTACCTTCACAATATCTTCATCTAGAGTGGCCTCCTTTGCACTTGACTTCTTGGGACTCCTCTCTTGTAGTGTGGTGCCGGACCTCAATGTGATGGCATTGAGACCATCCTTAGGGTTAGGTGATGGTTGAGAGGGAATCACACTTGAGCTTGAGGGTTAAGAACGGCTTTGAGTTTGGTTGGAGGGTAGAGGTAAGCAGGATATAAGCTCGTGAATGGTGGAGCAAAATTCTCTTTGTTCTTGAAGAATAATGTGGAGGGTATCATCCATTGGAGCTTGATTTGAGGAAGAAGAAGGATAGGTGATTTAAGGAACTTGTGGTTGGGTGATTTAAGGCACTTGAGCTTATCTTTGTTGTGGAAGTTGGTATCTTTGGCCTTGGTTTTATGGCTGGAAGGATTGGTTTTGCTAGTTATAGTATGGTTGAAAGTTGTTGTTTTCTCTTTGATTTGAACCATCTGTCCATCCTTGATTGTAGTTGTCTCTCCACCCTTGGTTGAAATTGGCTTGCCAACCTTGGTTTTGCCACCCATGGTTATAATTATCCCTTTGTTGATAAGGGCCTTGGTTAGAACGGTTGAAGTAAGGATTGGTGGCCGCCAAGGTGCTGTCCTCTTGGAGTTGTGGACATTCATCGGTGTAATGAGAGTTGCAAGTACAAATTCCACATATCCATTATGGAGCTACCGGTTGGTATTGTTGTTATGGAGGGGGTTGTTGTTGATTAAGATGGATTTGCTTGAGAATGGTGGTCATCTCCCCTAAGGTCTTGGTGAGAGCAGACTAATTAGAAGAAACTTCATTGATGGTCTTTGGATGATTGTTTCTTTGCCTTGCAGGTTGTGTAGATTCGGCTAGATCGGCAATAAGCTACCAAGCTTCTTCCGCTGTTTTGTGCTTCACTAAAGAGCCATTGCATGAAGCATCCCAGATAATTTTATCCTGAGATTTGAGGCCTTGGCAAAAGTAACTAATCAACACCAAGTCATCAATCCGATGAGGAGGGCATGAATTAAGGAGCTTCCTAAAATGCTCCCAATACACATGAAGAGTTTTTGAGTCACCTTGGATGATGCATGAAATCTCCTTCATCAACCTATCGGTCACCTCCGATGGGAAGAATTTGTTAAGGAATTCTCTTCGAAGCAAATTCCAATTGTTGACAACCTCATCGGGTTGGGTATAGAACCACTCATTTGCCCTTCCGTCAAGAAAAAATGGGAAGGCAAACACCCAAATAGCAACTTTATCTGAGCCATCCCTCCTATTGGTTGAGCATGCACCTTGAAAGTCCCTAAGATGCTTGATAGGGTCTTGTGCGGGTAAACCGTGGAACTTGGGAAGTGGATTCATCAAGCCGGTCTTTAGCTCAAAATTAGCATTTAAGTCTAGATGACGCACTTGGGGGTGATTCTTCTTGGGGCGGCCATGGTTTCGGTACCTAAGTCAATAGAAGAGACATCAATAGAGCCGATAAAAGAGTAAATGGTTTCTCCTTCAAATGACGCTTCAGATTCAACCTTGGATAAGAATGGTGATTTGGCAGAAGCCGCTTCACCACCCTCAAAGGCTAACTGACGCTGAGCTTACCTAAGATGTAATAAAGTCTTTTCAATTTCGGGATCAAAAGGGGTTAAGCTCGGATGGAGCAAAGAATGCGTCATTCAAGAGAAGAAACATAGAACTCATGACAAAAAACTATACTTGAGTAAAGTAACTATTAAATACTACTACTATAAATTCTGACTAAATACTAAACTAGCAAATAATCAAGAAAAGAGTAGCTATTCATATATAGACATATTCACACTAGCCAACAATATAACACCATTGCAAGTCCCCGGCAATGGTGCCAAAAACTTGATAGAGGGTAAATGTCGGTTAGGAAATTACTAAAGGATTTTCCAATTTAATGTCGCAAAGTATAGTCCCAACCTATGAGACACCCCGACTCAAAGTTTACAAGAATGTCACAACTATGAAATCAATAACCAGGAGTAGAATCCCGGGTCATTTTCGCAAGGACTTGCACTAGAATGCACATCATTGGTTAGAAATTTTGGGGTTTTTGGAATGCTTACGGAAGAAGTAAAATGACAAGTATATAAAAGCAACAAACAACTAACAATTAAAGTGAGATAACTAGAAATATCAATCAAGTATTACCTAACTAGCAAGCATGCATCAAGATAACTACAACTAAAAGCATATATGAATAAGAGATATGAAATTAGAATGAGAAAACTAATAAATCAAAACTAGTAGAAGTGAATGACAATCAATCAATTCTTGGCTAGGGGAGAGAATTGAAATTCCTATCCTTATTGTCATCATCAAATGATGGAAATTGCCTATTACTTTCACTTAGTTATCCTCTAACAAATGAAGGAAAGTCAAGTGAATACAATTAACTTGAGTTCACAAGTCCTAATCAACTCCTAATGAGAGACTAGATTTAGTGAGGTTCAAGCCAACTAGTAATTTTCAATTACCCATCCACATTAGGAATTGACAATTCAAGAGTTTCCAATACTCAACCCCAAAGCCAAGAATAGAAATCTACTCTATAGTCATAAGATGCATTTTCACAAACACCTTGTGTGCACTAAAAGAAAACAGGAAAAACTTAATGCATTAATAGAAATTAATTCCAACAAAATCCAAATTCAAAACTCAAAATAACTAATATTGCAAAGGTGTTAAGTAAAATTAAATAGTAGAAACTACAATTAAAGCTACACGAACTGAAATTAAAAAGGATCTAATCTAAGGATTTAAGTAAAAATGAGCAAGAAACACAAAAACCTTGAAAGAAGTGAGAGTCTCTCTCTCTAGAAAACAAAGAACAAAAAGTAGCTAAAATTAAGTCTAATGTGTGTATGCTTGTTTGCCTCATTTCCTCTTCCAATTCTTGGGCTTTTCCCATTGAGAATCAAGTTGGATTTGGGCCTGGAGCCTCTCAGAATTCTTCAGCCATGTTTTCTATAAATGAGTCACGTGCTGAACGTCACGCGTACGTGGGTCATGCACGTGCGTCTCTGAACTCTTCACAAGTCACGCGTACATGGAAGATCATGCGTATGTGTCAGTTGAACTTCGCAATTATCACTCGTACGCGGAAGCCACGCGTACGCATCAGTTGACTGCTGCACTTGGTACCAACTTCTCAATTCTTCTATTTCTTGAGTTCCTTCCACTTTTGCATGCTTTCTTTCCATTCTCTAAGCCATTCATGCACTATAAATCCTAAAATCACTTAACAAATGCATCACGTCATGAAATTGGGATAGAAGAGGATTAAGAATTAGCATTTTTAAGGCCTAAGATGCATGTTTTGAACTCTGAAGCATAATTTGGAAGGAATCATAAAAGCATCCAATTTACATGAATAAGTGTGGAAAAAGTTGACAAAATCCACTCAATTTAATCCAAAATAAACCATAAAATTGTGGTTTATCAGTCGCACCAAGTAATAAATTCACGGTGAGTGAGTGTCGAACCTACAAGGATTAAGGAATTAAGTAAGCAATGATGATTGAATATTCTAGTCAGGCAATTCATATTTTGATTAGGAAAAATTGATAGTAGAAACATGAAACTTAAGGACTTAAGCAATAAGTAAATGGAAGCAATAAATGACTTGAAAATAAAGAGCATAAATGTAAATTGATGGGAATTTAAATTACTAGAATGTAAATACTGGAAAAGTAAATTGTAAGAAAAGTAAATTGCAAGAATGTAAAGAAAGCGATGTAAATGAACATTAATTGAAAGTAATTAATAAAAAAAGCGAATAAAAGAATAAGGAAATATCATTGGGGTATAGAGATATTGAATTCTCTGGATCAAATAGCCTTTTATCTCCACTTCAACCATGCAATCATTAATCTCTTAGCAAATCATAAGTGATTAAATTCCAATTCCTTGGTAATTCAATCTCTATTAACTTGATCAGTTGCCAATATCTTGATCTAATTGTTCATGAAAAGAGATAAAGATTGGCCTTTGGTTTAGCGCCACACAATTTCATGAATCAAGTTATAGGTTGATTACATGTCACATATCAATCCCAAATCCAAATTTACAAAATTAGGAGAAAGAACTTCTAGCTCAATTCCTATGATCCCTCTCTCAAGTTTTCATAGGATTCAAATAAGATTCAAATCATCTCTCAATAAATTTGAATCCTTGGAATGAAGAACGAAGATTCTTTCTAAAGATGCAAAAGAGAGATAAATTGAATATGAAGAGTAAACCACAATTGATTTATTAAATTCAATAGAGCTCTTTTCCCCCAATGATAAGGGAATTAGCCACTCATGGCTTACAAAATGTAAAAGGTAAGAAGAGGAGAAAAGTGGAAGAAGAGAGCTCAGAGAGCTAGATGCCCCCCAAAGTTCCCTTTCATCCTCTACTTATATCCTATATAAATTACAAATTCAAATGAAATTCAAATCATATTAAATTTAAATTGAAATTGAATCATTGGGCTTGATCCACTCTTCTGATCCTTGGAGAATTTGAGGAAATCAATGAGGGGAAATTGAAGTCTAGAAGGTTGGATGTGGAATGTCGCACTTTGCTTCTCAAAACTAGCCCAAATTAGCCTCTTCTTGCTTGTCGTGGCACGCCATGTGATTCATGTGAGATGCTTGCAACTTTCATTCAATTCATGGCCCGAATTGTGCTTTTATTTTTCTTCAGCATGGGATGTCACAAAACTGGTGTGTGACGTCGAATGGGGGTCATGCGTATGCATGCCATTGCTAAATCACCACTCGTGAGTATGCATGGGGGCATGTGTATGTATGTTTTTACTTATTTGAACAATTATGTGTACGCATGAGGGCATGCATATGCACAGATGCCGTGGGACACCGGCACTTTCATGTTGGATGGCAAAGCTTTTAGGCCCAAATTTAGAGTTTAAAAAAGTGTATCCTAAGCCTTCAAAGAGTGTCCTTAGCTTCCTTCTTTGTTCTTTTGATCCGTATTTCATTTTCTACATTTATCAAAGCAAAAAATAACTCCAAAAATCATTGATTAAGGTATCCAAAGTCTCAATTAAAGTAAGGAAGGTCTCTATCTTGATTTTAAGGATAGAAATGTTAAGAACATGGATTAAAAGCATAAAATTCCTAATAAAAATACTAAATCACTACCACTATTTAAAGAAATAACAACTAAAAACTAATAAAGATGCGCATGCATCACAACACCAAACTTAAAATCTTTCTTTTCCTGAAGCAAGAAAAGAATTTTGAACAAAGGTTTCTCTTGATTGGACTGGGTTGAAGAAATTCTTGTGATGCCTTAGTGAGTGAAGTGACTAAGTGACAGTGGGGATAACTCCAAATTGTATGCTCATGTAAAAATTCTAGTGCTTATTAGTCCTTACATTTGGAAGTTTTAGAGCATAGAAATTCCATCCAGATGATATTATAGAAGTCTCTTTATAGATTGTCCCCATGAAGCAACATTTATTTTCTTGCATTTTTGTTTTCTTTTCTCATTACTTTCTTTTTACACTTTGGCCTTGATTCTAAATGTTCTATCTCAAAGCGGCTTTTAAGATAAGATTTCAATCAATACTCCCAAACCAAATGGTTTAAGGTATTAGGTGTTTAAGCACCCCTTAGGATTTACCTGCTCAAGCCTCTCTCTTTGGCACACATCCACCATAAGCATTTAACTAGGACAACAACTTTTTAGTTCTTGTTTTAATCTTAATCTTCCTAGTAATTGTTAATGCTCAGAGCCTTGGGCCTTATTCTATGTATTTTTCTTTTTCTTTTGTTTTGTTGTTGCTTTTTGTTGTATAGATTTTTGAGAACCTTCATAATACTTCTCTAAACTTGATTCTATATCTTAGAGCTCTTATGCAAGTTTTCACAAATTTGGCAACTCGCGGGCAAGGTTGGACACGTACACGGAGAGATAATAAGGTTGACAAACCAGCCGATAACCATGACAAGTTCATGGCGGCGATGACCAATTTTTCCAATTCTATGCAAGCGTATGCGGCTGCTACTACAGAACCTATGGAGAGGTTGGCGCAACCAGCTAGAAATGGAAACAGAGAAGGGACTGAAAACAACTTAAGAGGTGTTTCGATGAATTTAGCTGCTTTCTTAAAGGTTATTGATGCGTGGAAATTTTCACAACACAAATTCTTTCGGCAAGTGTACCGAATCGTCAAGTAATAACTCACTGTAGAGTGAGGTCGATCCCACAGAGATTGATGGATTAAGCAACTTTAGTTAGGTGATTTATCTATTTAAGCTAATATTTGATTGTTTTGTGTAATTGAACGAACAAAATGTTGATCCACAAAGAAAGGAAAACAACAGAATGTAAATTACTGGAAATTAAAGTGTTGAAAGTAAATTGCGAAAAGTAAATGGCGGAAGCTTAAATGGCAAGAAACTAAAAGAGCTGAAACTTAAATAGCAAGAAAGTAAACGCAAGAATGCAAACGATGATTAAAAGTAAATTGCATGAAATGTAAATGGGCTTTGGGTATCAAAGAAAGCAAGAAATTCAAAGCAATTAAAGTGAAGAATAACAATGAGAAAGATTCATTAGGGATTGGAGATATCATAATCCATCATGAATCAATGGGTCTCAACTTTATTCTCAATCATATGAAGTAGATCTATGGCAGATTCTAATTAATTGAGTCCCAATTCCTTGGCAACCCAATTTTTCTTAACACAATCAATTTGCCAATTCATTGATCTAATTGTCGTGAGAAGAGGTTAAGTTCAATTCTCTTATCCATGAGCCACACAAATTCTTAAAATCTCAATTCAAACCCGGAATGTATTGATCAAGAGAGTTGTGAGAGAAAGAGCTTCAAACTAATTTCTATGATTCCCCTTCCGAGGCTCACATACAAATTCAATGGATCTAAACTCCCTTCTGGTAGTGAATAGATCAATTGAGAAGAAGAAGAATTTCATTCATTCATTTGAATTACAATAGAGCTCTGATAAACCCCATTTTTAGGGTTTATCTTGTATAGATTTTGAGAGTTTTATCAATGGTCTTTCACACTTATTCATATAAAAATGCATGATTTTGTGTTCCTTTCCCAATTTTTCCTCATGAATGAAAACATGCCTCTTTTGCATTAAATTAGATATATCTTAGTCCTCCTCTATTACCATTCAATGTCGTGATCCATGTGTTAAGTGATTTCAGAGCTTATAGGGCAATGACGGCTTGGAGGAAAGGATGGGAGCATGCATAAAGGGAAGGAGCATGGGAATTGGAGCTTTGGAATTTTGAGCAGCGATACGTACGCGCACATGGCGCGTACGCATGGATGTGCGCCATCAAGATCAGTGCGAAGGAGCCAAAGCCAGGAGCTGGCATATTTGTGCGGCTGAGCCAGAACCACATGGACGCGCTCGCGTGCTTCACACCTGCACATGGATCACAAAAGCCCCAGGGACGCGTATGCGTGCTGTGCGTGTACGCATCGATGGCTGCACGTGATTTTTAAAGACAAAATGTGACCAGCGACTTCAGGGCAGTTACAGACCCTGTTTGGGGCAGAGTTCTGACGGGAAAAGTATAAGAAGACCAAGGATTGAAGGGCTTGGGATCCATGCACTCATTCTTACACATTTTCTAGATATTTTTCATTAATTAGTTACATTTTATAGAGAGAGAAACTCCAACTTCTCTCTAGGATTTTGCTCTCTCCATTTCAATTTCTCTTGGATTACTTTGGTGAGATCAATTGCTAATTCACTCTTACTTTGCTTCAAGTTGTGGATCTTCTTCTCCTAATCTCAATTAGTGTTCTAGTTGTTCAATTCACTCCAGATCTTGGATTTGAACTTTGTTACTTTGATTTGGGTTAATCAATTGAGGTATTTTCATTTTCATTGATTTCAATTGTTTGATTGTTGATGGTTGCTTGAGATAGATAGCTTGAATTCAATTCCTTTTTCTCAATTTCATAATGTCTCTTATGCTTGCTCACCAATTGTTTGAGGAAATGACAATCCTAGCCATGGAGTAGAATTCTCTTACTTGGCTTAGGGGGTTGAGCTATTGGAGACACTTGAATAGTTAATATCAATCGTTGATTACCAATTGAGAATTGCTAATTGACTTGGAGGGCATTAAAGCTAGACTTCCCTAGGGTTAGGCTAGGACTTGTGACACAGGTTAGTTACTTTCACTTGACTTTTCTCCATGATTAGAGGTTGACTAAGTGAAGCAATGATTAATTGTTATCACAATTGAAGGAAGCTATAATGATGGAACTTCCAATGCTCACCCTTAGCCAAGGCTTTTATCTTGATTGCTTGTTGTTCACTTTTTGTTAGCTCGAATTCTTACACCAATCTCTCAAAACCACAAAAGACTTCCTAATCAATAATGTGCATTCTAAGGCAATTTCTAGGGAGGACAACTCGTGACTAATACTATCGGTTATAGATTTTAGGATTGTTTGATGTGGAATTTGCGTGTCGGTTATATTATACTCACGATTGGTCATATTGCTAATTTCTATACCGGCATAAAAATCTCATCATCAAGCTCCTCCCCCTAATGATGTGGGATTTAGTTCACCATTTCTCGGCAAATTCAAAGAGAAAAGAAAAGTACAAGAAAGTAAAACTAAGTACAAAAGGAAGAAAATGATTCAGAGTTTCCCAATTAGGGTCCCCCTGCTTCCCAGCCTTCCTTTGAGTTCAAAAACTCTCCTATATATACACTTGTCAAATCAGTCTTCAAGTAATCGTATGTGGGCTTTGGCCTTTGTTGAAGGAAGTTAGGAGTGGCTTTCTCTAAAGTTAACACTGGCGTTAGTTCACTAACGTTCTCATGAGTGCCCTTGGACTGGCGTTAATACTGTCGTTAGTGCACTAACGGTGCCACTAACGTTAGCACACTAACGGAGCCACTAACGTTAGCACACTAATGGAGCCATCAATGTTCTGCTTGTTGTGCGTACGCACACTAGCAAATTTTCCTCTTGTGCGTACGCACACTAGTCAAATTTTCCAGCTCCAACTTATGAAATTTTCGAAGTCATTAGTGTGCTAACTTGCGGTAACGTTAGCACACTAACATTGGCACCTCTTTTTAGTTGTAACGTTAGTGAGCCAACTTAGGCCACTAACGTTGCTTCCTTCTCCCTTGAATCACGTTAGTGAGCCAACTTTGGCCACTAACGTTGCCTTTCATTCTTGATGCAATGTTAGTACTGGCGTTAGTGTGATAACTTGGCCACTAATGCCAGCTCTCCTTTCTTGAGCCAACGTTAACCATAGCGTTAGTGGGCTAACTTTGGCCACTACCTCTATACCCTCTGCTTCTTCTCTGCCTTTCCTTTGCTTCCCCTTACCTATCATCAACCAAACAAATGCGTCAAATCTTTGCCATAATCACAAGATAATGCATCATTCATTGTATCAAGTAATTCTTGCATCAATCTCATGAAAATGTTTATAATTCACAATGTTTGATTGAATCAAGACATGCATACATTACTCATCCAAATGCTTGCTTATTTCCTAAGGAAGTGCATGAAACCAAGTAACAACTAATGAAAATGGCTTGTGAAACTAGCCAAAGATGCCTAGGCATCATAACACCAAACTTAAAACTTGCTTGTCCCAAGCAAGCAGTAAAGCATAAGAAAAATGAATGAAAACAGATAGAGATATAAGCCCTTATTGGAAGATATTCAATCTTGGTTCATGGGGTTTCATGCATGATATCTTTGTAGTTCATGAACTTATTGGTTTCCAGGTTACAACATCCCCTTAAATACTCACTCTGGTTCTTCTATAAAATCTTTTTATTCTTTGATCCTTGGTTTGAACTTGTTGCTTTTCTTTTTCTTGCTAGAGGCTTATTCTTTTTATTGAAGCTTAGTGTTCTGTGTTGAGGCAGCTCTTTATGATAAGCTTTCAGTCAACACTCCCAACCTAGTTGGTTCAAGGTGTTGGGTGTCAAAGCACCCCTCAGGACTTACTAACTCAAGCCTTTCCTCAACACATACATACCACAGGAACTTAACTTGCAATCAAATCCTTGAGACATTGATGCCCAGCACCTCTTTGGGTCACTAAATGCTTTGTAGTAAGGTTGCTCTTGATAATCTCAGGTTAGTTAACCCAAGTTATCAAGTGATGAAGCACTCCTTATAACCTAATCATCCAAGCATATCCTAGTACAAAAGTGCTACAGGCATATATCTTTAGGGTCAAGCTATTGGTGCCTAGCTTATTCATTTTTCTTCCTTCTTTATTAGCCAACATTAGTGCTGGCATTAGTGGGCTAACTTGGCCACAAATGCCAGCTTCTTTCTCTCTTTTTGCAAGGATCATTTTGTTCACTAAGGTTTCATACAATGCACCCTAAGTTTGTACTTAAGGGACACTCTACCCTTCAACTTTAACTTACTAAGTTTTCAAGCATGCACCACCACATAACCTTAGGATTTTTATTTTATCTTTCACCATATTGGACCTTCTACTCTTTCTCAGTTTCATAACATTCTCTTTTATTAAAGCATAAGAAACAAAGCACACAATTCAAGAGAGATGAAATGATGTAAGCACTTAAACTAGCAAGCCAAAATAGCATAAAAGAAGATGAACATAATGCAAAGGGTCATGAACACAGGGTACAATTACACTTCCAATTAAAGCACTTCTAACTAGGAACGGTTAAGTAACAATACAACCTCTTGGTTTTTTCTTGCTTCCTCCTTGTCATCATCATCCATAGCTTTTATATTGTTCTTTATCTTATTGGATGATGGTGCATAGTCCCTCCAAGAGATTGAATGACTTCCTACAAAGATATTAGAACTTGCTTGTTCCCCAAGAACTTGAGAAATGGTTAGCATGGATGTATGTTTGTAAGCTTCTGAACTTATTTTAGTGTATGAACACCAAACTTAGTTCCTTGCCAACTTTTATTATGCAACAATTTGACTACATACATAAAACATTATGTGCTTTTATTAAGAAAGCAAATTATGAACTAGAAAGTCAACAACAATTAAGTGGTTTCCATGATTGTTTGGAGTTAATGACCAATCATGGTATTTGGAGGGTTGTGGTATATTTCAATGAAATTTGTGGTGGAACACCAAACTTAGCATCACACATTTACCCTTGAATTGTTTACTTATTACCTTACTTTGGTGTGCAACACCAAACTTAACTCCTTGCAATGCAGGAAAATTTACTTAATTCTCTTATTGAAAAAGTAAAAGAAAAGACTTAAGAAAGTTACCTCTGGTTGGGTTGTCTCCCAACAAGTGCTTCTTTATCGTCATTAGCTTGACGTCCCTCATTCTTGTTCAACTCAACTCATGGATGCTCTCCTGCTTGTTCCAAGATCCTCTTAGGTAGTGTTTCACCCTGTGCCCATTCACCGT
>NC_029791.2:78323779-78364831 GCF_000816755.2 Arachis ipaensis
AACCTTGGTCACCAGATAAGGGCCAGTCCATTTGGACTTGAGTTTGCTAGGGAAAATCTTGAGCCTGGAATTATACAATAGCACTTACTGCCCTGGCTCAAATTCGCTTCTTGAAATTTTCTTGTCATGCCATCTGTTGTCCTTCTCCTTATATATCTTAGCACTCTCATAAGCTTTTAGTCTGAATTTATCCAATTCATTAAGTTGCAGTAACCTTTTCTCTCCGGCTGCTTAAGAATTAAGATTGAGGAGCTCAGTGGCCCAGAAAGCCTTGTGCTCGAGCTCCACAAGGAGGTGGCAGGATTTGCCATAGATTAGCTGAAATGGTGACCTCTCGATTGGGGTTTTGAATGCAGTTCTATATTCCCACAGGGAATCATCCAACTTTCTTGCCCAGTCTTTTCTTGTGACTCCAACCGTCTTCTCTAGGATTCTTTTTAGCTCTCTGTTTGGCAATTCAGCCTGGCCATTAGTATGAGGATGGTATGGTGTGGCCACTTTGTGAGTTACTCCATATCTGTGGAGCAGCTTATCCATCTGTTTGTTACAAAAGTGACTGCCACCATCACTAATGAGGCCTTTAGGCACTCCTAATCTGGTGAAGATATGCTTCCTGAGAAACTAGAGAACAATGTTTCCACCACATGTGGTTGTTGCTATGGCTTCCACCCATTTGGAGACGTATTCTACTACCATCAATATATACTTGAATGAGTGCGATGGTAGAAAGGGTCCCATGAAATCTACTCCCCAAAGGTCAAACAATTCTACTTCTAATATTAAATTCTGGGGTAGTTTGTTTCTCCTTGTTAGGGCCCCTGCTCTTTGGCATTCATTGCACTGGGTTACAAACTCCCTGGCATCTTTGAATATGGATGGCCAATAGAAGCCACTCTGAAGAACTTTGGTAGCTATTCTTTCGGCCCCAAATTGTCCACCATAATCTGAACTATGGCAGTGCCAAAGGATCTTTCTCATCTCACTTTCTAGCACACACCTTCTAATCATCCCATTAGGACATCTCTTGAATAGAAAAGGTTCATCCCACAAGAATTTCTTGGATTCAGTGAGCAACTTCTTCACTTATTGCCTGGTGAAATCTTGAGAAATCCTTCTTTCCACCTTGTAGTTTGCAATATTAGCAAAACAAGGTGCTTGTTGGACTTGAAATAGATGCTCATCTAGAAATTTCTCATTCACTGGTTGTGGTGCTTCTTGGTTGATCTCTTGTGGTAACCTTGACAGATGATTTGTAACTTGGTTCTCACTTCCTTTCCTATCCCTTACTTCGATGTCAAACTCTTGTAGCAACAGCACCCACCTAATAAGCCTTGGCTTAGCATCCTGTTTAGACATGAGATACTTGAGAGCTGCATGGTCAGTATATACTACAACTTTTGAACCAATCAAGTATTTCATGAATCTATCAAATGCATATACAATTGCCAATAGTTCTTTTTCGGTGGTGGGGCAATTTTTCTGTGTCTCATTTTAACACTTTATTTGCATAGTATATGACATGATGCAATTTATCCTTCCTTTGTCCTAATACAGCACCAATTGCAAAGTCGCTTGCATCACACATAAGTTCAAAGGGAAGTCCGCAGTCTGGGGTGTGATAATTGGTGCCGTAGTGAGTTTAGTTTTCAAAGTTTCGAAAGCATGCTTGCAGTTATCATCAAAGATAAAAGGATTGTCAACCACTAGCAAGTTACTTAGTGGTTTTGCTATCTTTGAGAAATCTTTGATGAATCTCTTGTAAAATCTAGCATGCCCAAGAAAACTTCTCACTGCTTTCACATTGATTGGTATAGGAAGCTTTTCTATGATCTCTATTTTAGCCTTGTCAACTTCTATATCTTTGCTTGAAACTTTATGCCCAAGAACAATGCCTTCTGGTACCATGAAATGACATTTTTTTCAATTCAAGACTAAGTTTGTTTCTTGGCATCTTTTCAAGACAAGAGTTAGATGATGTAAATAAGTGTCAAAAAAGTTACCAAAAATAGAAAAATCATCCATAAAAACCTCTAAGAATTTCTCTACCATGTCAGAGAGTATGGAAAGCATACACCTTTGAAAGATTGCTGGGGCATTGCACAGCCCAAAGGGCATTTTTCTGTAGTCAAAGACTCCAAAGAGACAAGTGAAAGAGGTCTTTTCTTGGTCCTTGGGATCTACCACTATCTGATTGTACCCAGAGTACCCATCCAAAAAGTAATAGTAGGCATGGCCAGCTAATCTTTCTAGCATCTAATCAATAAAGGGGAGAGGGAAGTGGTCCTTCCTTGTAGCATCATTCAATCTTCTGTAGTAAATGCACATTCTCCACCCAATCACTGTCCTTGTAGGGATGAGCTCATTCCTTTCATTAAAGATGACAATCATGCCTCCCTTCTTTGGTACCACCTGGACTGGACTCACCCAAGGGGTGTCAGAGATGGGGTATATGATTCCAGCATTCCATAACTTCGTTACCTCCTTTTGAACTATCTCTTTCATGGTTGGATTGAGCCTCTTTTGAGGTTACACCACTGGCCTTGAGTCCTTTTCTAGCAAGATTTTATGCATGCAAATAGTAGGGTTTATACCCTTGATGTCATCAATTGTCCACCCTAGAGCAGTTTTATGAGTTTTTAACACCTGAAGCATCTTTGTTTCGTCTTGTGTACTCAAAGAGGAGTTGATGATTACTGGAAATGTTTTCTCCCCACCAAGGAATGCATATTTGAGATGAGGTGGCAGAGATTTCAGTTCTAACTTTGGTGTTTCCTCTTTCTTTCCTTCAAGTGAATTTTTGGTTACTTGCTCCTCTTTGGCATCTTTATCTTGAATCCTTTGAACTTCTTCCTCTTGTTCTTCAAGATGGCTTGTCTCCAGTACTTCTTCCACCAAGGTTTCTATCATATCCACCCTTATATAGTTCTCTTCACATTGGGGTATTGCATTGCCTTAAAGACGTTGATGATCATTTGCTCATTATGTACCCTGAGAAATATTTCACCTTTTTCTACATCAATGATGGCTCTTGTTGTGGCTAAGAAAGGTCGCCACAAGATAATTGAGTTGTGTCCGTCTTCTTCCATGTCTAGGATTACAAAGTCAGCAAGGAAGATGAACTCTCCAACCTTCACCAATAAGTTTTCTACAACTCTATTCGGTATCTTGAGTGATCTATCAGCCATTTGAAGTGACATTCTGGTAGGTTTAACTTTCTCTATTGACAGCTTTTTTATCATGGAGAGAGGCATCAGATTTATACTGGCACCCAGGTCACAGAGAGCTCTTTCTAATGTTATATTTCCTATGGTACATGATATGAGAAAACTCCCTAGGTCCTTGAGTTTTAGTGGAATACCTCTTTTAATTACAGAATTGCATTTCTGGGTGAGGATCACAGTTTTCTTTTCTTTCCAGCTCCTTTTCTTATTGATGGGTTCCTTGAGAAACTTTGCATAGAGTGGCATTTTTTCTAAGGCTTTAGCTAGTGGAATGCTAATCTCCAATTTCTTGAAAATCTTCAAGAACTTAGGGAATTATTGATCCTTCATCTCCTTGTGCAATCTCTGAGGGTAAGGTAGTGGAGGGACATATGGCTTCACCTCCTCTTTCTGTTCTTGTGTTTGTGTCTCTGAGACTTGCTTGCCTTTCCTTGGAGCTTGTGGTTCATCATCCTTCTTGAGATCCACCTTATCATTCTCTTTAACTTCTGTCTCTTCCTTGTTGTCAACCTTGTTGTCATTTCCCAATATTTTGCCACTCCTAAGTTGTATGGCCTTGCACTCCTCTTTTAGGTTAGGGATGGTGTCACTTGGGAAAGCATTGATTGATCTCTCAACAGGTTGCTTGGAGAGTTACCCTATTTGTCTTTCAAGGTTTCTCATTGATGCTTCATAGTTCTTGCTTGCCATCTCTTGTTTCTACATGGGCTTTTCTATCATCATCTCTAGATTAGAGATTCTTTGAGATTCTTGATGTGGTTGTGGTTGTGGATGAGAAGTTGGTTGTTGATGGAGGTTGGTTGGGGTGTTTGAAGGGTTATTTTGTGGGTAGAATGTGGATGTGGAGACATTATTTTGTGGTTTTCTATATGGATTGTTGTTAGTGGGGTGGTGGTTTTGATTGCTTATGTTGCGAAAGTTATTGGGGTTAGAGTTCCTCTGCCATTGGTTCTGGTTATTTCTCCATCTCAAGTTGGGATGGTTCCTCCATGAGGAGTTGTATGTGTCCCCATGAAAGTCATTTTGAGAAGAACTTGGGTTGTGCATATACTGGACTTGCTCAGGCTACTGCTCATTGTTGTATGCCTCATAGCTTTCTTCATTTTGACCCCATACATTTGGAGGTTGGCTTATTGTGCTAAATGTAGCCAATTGTAGTCCATCCATCCTTTCGGTCATCATTTCCATCTGCTGCTGAAGTTGTTGATGCATTAGCTTGTTCTGGGCTAGGATAGCATCCACACCCTCAAGCTCATAGACACCTCTATTTGGAGTTACTTGTCTCTCCGAGGAGTAAAAGTACTGATTGTTGGCCACCATATCTATGAGATCATGTGCCTCCTGTGGAGTTTTCATCATTTGAAGTGACCCTCCTGAAAAGTAATCTAATGCCTTTCTTGCTTTCATGGAGAGGCCTTCATAGAAGTTCTGGAGCTTCACCCACTCACTAAACATATCTGGAGGACATCTTCTGATTAGTGCCTTTTAAATTTGGTGTCTCTTAGTTGTTTTTCTTTCTCTTTAAAATTCGAAAAATTTAAAAAATATATATATAAATATATTTCTTTTATCTTTATTTAAATTTTTGAATATCCTAACTATCTTTTCTTATGTTGATTTAAAAATTTTAAGTTTGGTGTCCTTCTTGTTTGTAAAGTTTAAATTTTAATTTCAAATATTATCTTTTTAAATCCTTTTCAATTCTTTATCTTATCTTTGTTTATCTTACTTTAAATTTCATGAATATTATTTTATCTTTTTTCAATTTCAAATTTCAAAATTGAATCTTTTCAATTTTCAAAATTTTTTCTTCAAATCTTTCCTATCTTATTTCCTTTTTAAATGTAAAATTTTTGAATTCCAATTCTTTACTTTCTTTTAAAATTTAATTTCAAAATCAAATCTTTTATTTTCAATTCTTGGTGGTTAGTTAGTTACTTGTTTTACCTTATTCTCTTTCTATTTCCTTTATCTTTCTTCTTTTTCAAAACTTCCTAACTACTTTCTCTCTCCCCTATTTTCGAAAACCACAATTAATTTTCAATTCTTCTTAATCAATTAGTTATCTTATCTTCTAATTTCTTTCCTTCTTTTAAAGTTATTCAAATAAATAAAATAAAAACAAAAATATTTTAATTCTAGTTTCTCTTTTTACTTCTAATATTCGAACAACCAAGAGACCAAGCAAAGAGGTGGTTGAACAACCAGCCCAAATCTAGTTTGAAAATATGGAAGCAGCTAGTAGACAAGTTTTTGAATCAATACTTCCCTATAAGGAAGTTAACCCAGCCAAGGCTGGACATCCAAGGCTTGAAACAAGAGAATAATGAATCTCTTCATGATGCTTAGGAGAGATACAGAATGATGCTACGAAAATGCCTCACTAAAATATTTTCAGAATGGACGCAATTAGACATCTTCTATTATAGACTCACAGACGTGGCTAGGATGTCTCTAGATCACTCTGCTAGTTGTTCTATACACATGAGGAAAAAAATTGAAGAGGCTCACGTACTCTTTGAGACAGTTGCCACTGACCAACATCTGTACTCAGTTGGTGAGACTTCTATGAAAGGAGAGGTTAAAGCAGTATCTACTGAATCTAACCCTCCAGAATAAAATGGCCCATTGACTCAATAACTACACGCCCTTACACAGTAGTTGTTGGGATTGCAAGAGGCTTTGCAAGAAACTTAGGCTTCCAACAGGAATATAGAGACACAGCTGAGTCAAACTAGGCAGTAATTGTCTAAACAGATAAAAGAAGAGTGTCAAGCTATCCAACTGAGGAATGGGAAAACCTTGAACACCCAGTCTCAAGACAATAGGAGACAAGGGGAGGAAAAATTGACAGAGGATAAACAGACTGTAGCCCAAGGGAACTCTGAGGGTGTTGAATGCCCAGGAAGGGGTTCCATTGGCATTCAATGCTCAGAAGGGAGTGCTCCTGGCGTTGAACGCCCAAGCAGGGGTTATCAGACATATACAAGTGTTGAGAACACCCCTCCTAAACAACCTAGTAACCCCTCTTCAAGCACTGTAAACACTCAGCCTATATCAACTAGAGTTGATGAGTACAAGACCAAAAAGCCATTTCCCCAGAAGCTCCATCAAGCAAAAAAGATAAACTATTTGCCCGCTTTGCAGACTATCATAAGACATTAGCGATCAAGATCCCCTTTGCAAAGGCTCTTGAACAGATATCCTCCTATGCTAAGTTTATGAAGGACATCTTAAGTCATAAAAAGGATTGGAGAGAGGTAGAAACAGTCTTCCTCACTGAAGAATACAGTGTAGTAATCTAGAAGAGCTTACGAGAGAAGCTTCAGGATCCTGGGAGCTTTATGATACCGGCACCCTACGAGATGCATGAACAAGGATAGCCCTATGTGATCTTGGAGCAAGCATTAACTTGATGCCTGCATCATTAATAAAGAAGCTCTGTTTGACTCGAGAAGTCAAGCCAACCCGCATATGCCTTCAGCTTGATGATAGCTCTGTCAAATTTTCATCAGGAGTGGTGGAAGACATGATTGTTAGGGTTGGACCATTTGCTTTCCCCCCCAGACTTTGTGGTATTGGAGATGGACGGGTGATGAGCGGATATTTTATACGCTTTTGGGGGTATTTTTATATAGTTTTTAGTAGGATCTAGCTACTTTTTAGTGTATTTTTATTAGTTTTATGCAAAAATCACATTTCTGGACTTTATTATGAGTTTGTGTGTTTTTCTATGATTTCAGGTATTTTCTGGCTGAAATTGAGGGACCTGAGCAAAAATCTAATTCAGAGGCTGAAAAAGTGCTGCAGATGCTGTTGGATTCTGACCTCCCTGCACTCGAAATGAATTTTTTGGAGCTACAGAAGCCCAATTGGCGTCCTCTCAATTGTGTTGGAAAGTAGACATCCAGGGCTTTCCAGCAATAGATAATAGTCCATACTTTGCCCAAGTTTTGATGATGCAAATTGGTGTTTAACGCCAAGTCTTTACCCTATTCTTGCGTTAAACGCCAGAAACAGGTTGCAAACCAGAGTTAAACGCCAGAAACAGGCTACAACCTGGTGTTTAACTCCAAAAAAAGTCTCTACACAAGGAAGCTTCAATGCTCAGCCCAAGCACACACCAAGTGGGCCCCGGAAGTGGATTTCTGCATTATCTATCTTAGTCTCCTCAATTTCTGTAAACCTAGGTCACTAGCTTAGTATAAAAACTACTTTAAGAGATTTATTTGGGATCTCATGACATTTTCACATTTTACATTGTATCTCTACAGCATGAGTCTCTAAACTCCATGATTGGGGGTGAGGAGCTCTGCTGTGTCGTGATGAATTAATGCAGTTACTTCTATTTTCTATTCAACACGCTCGTTTCCTTTCTAAGATATTCACTCGTACTGAACCATGAAGAATGTGATGATCCGTGACACTCATCATCATTCTCAACCTATGAACTCATGCCTGACAACCACTTACGTTCTATCTATAATAGCTTGAGTGTATATCTCTTGGGTTCTTAGTTCAGGAGTTTGATTCCTCTCCTGACAACAGAGCGTTCAAATCCATGAATCCAGAATCTTCGTGGTAAAAGCTAGAATCAATGGGCAGCATTCTTGAAATTCGGAACGTCTAAACCTTGTCTGCGGTATTCTGAGTAGGATCTGGGAAGGGATGACTGTGATGAGCTTCAAACTCACAAGTATTGGGCGTAGTGACAGACGCAAAAGGATCAATGGATCTTATTCTAACACGAGCGAGAACCGACAGATGATTAGCCATGTACATGGACCTTTTTCACTGAGAGGACGGATGGTAGCCATTAACAACGGTGATCCACCAACATACATCTTGCCATGGAAGGAGCCTTGCGTGCGTGAAGAAGAAGATAGAAGGAAAGCAGAGGTTCAGAAGACAAAGCATCTCCAAAACCTCAATCTGTTCTCCGTTACTGCATAACAAGTATTATTTATTTTATGTTAATTACTCTTCATAAAACTAACCATTTTTATTATTAATTTCCTGACTAAGAATTACAAAATAACCATAGCTTGATTCAAGCCGACAATCTCCATGGGATCGACCCTTACTCACGTAAGGTATTACTTGGACGACCCATTGCACTTGCTGGTTAGTGGTACGAGTTGTGAAAAGTGTGATTTACAATTCGTTCACCAAGTTTTTGGCACCGTTGCCGGGGATTGTTCGAGTTTGGACAACTGACGGTTTGTTTTGTTGCTTAGATTAGGGAAAAAAAATTATCTTTTTAGTTTAGAGTCACTAAAATTGCGTCTCCTATTATTGTTTTTAGTTGAAATTTTTTTTAAAAAATCCTTATTTTCTCTTTATAATTTTTTCAAAAAATTTTATAAACTAATAATTGAGTTTTTCTGTTTGAGTTTAGTTTCATATTTTAAGTTTGGTGTCAATTGCGTGATTTTATTTTTCTTTCATTTTTTTTTCGAATTATTAGTGCTCAGAATATAAAAATTTTTAAGTTTGGTGTCCTTTGCGTTTCTGTTTTCTTAAAAATTTTTCAAAAGTTGTTCTTAGCGTTCATCGAGATATTCAAAGTTTTCCTGTTTGTTTCCTTTGTTTTGATATAAAAATTTAAGTTTGGTGTCATTTTTACTGTTTTTCTCTTTCTTCATTAAATTCAAAAATATCTTTTCTCTTTATTTTAATTAATTTTCGAATTTTCCTTTAAAAATTCAAATTTTTATTTTAAAACTTTCTATTCTATCTTATCTTAGTTTTAAAATTTTAAAATTCAAAATCTTTTTCAAAAATCATATCCAAAGTTTTTCAAATCTTCTTAATTAAGTAATTATTTTCGGTTTCAAATATATTTTCTCTTGGTTTTTGAAATTTACATTTTAATTTCTAATTATTTTATTTTATCCTATTAATTTTATTTATCTTAATAATTCGGTTTATTCTACTTAAATTAAATAAAAACAAAAATATATTTTGTTTGTAATTCATATCAATTCCATTTTATCCATCATGGACCTGAATAGAAATGAACAGTCTAGAAGGACTCTGGGGTCATATGCTAACCCCATTACTGCTGCATGTTGGAGTAGCATCTGTATACCTCCCATCAAAGCAAGCAGTTTTGAGCTAAATCCCCAGCTCATTCTCATGGTGCAGCAAAATTGCCAGTATTTCGGTCTTCCATAGGAAGAACCTACTGAGTTTCTGGCGCAGTTCTTGCAAATTGATGACACAGTGTGTGACAAAGAGGTAGATCAGAACGTACACAGGCTATTACTATTTCCGTTTGCTATAAAAGATCAAGCTAAGAGGTGGTTAAACAACCAACCTACAGCAAGCATAAGAACATGGAAACAGTTATCAGACAAATTTCTAAATCAATATTTCCCTCCAAAAAGGATGACACAGCTAAGGCTGGACATCCAAGGCTTTAAACAAGAGGATGATGAATCCCTTTATAACGCCTGGGAGAGGTACAGAGGGATGCTGAGGAAATGCCCTTCTGAAATATTTTCAGAGTGGGTGCAACTAGACATCTTCTACTATGGGCTTACAGAAAAAGCTCAGATATCTCTAGAACACTCAGCTGGTGGATCTATACACATGAGAAAGAGTATTGAAGAGGCTCAAGAGCTTATTGATATAGTTGCTAGAAATCAGCATCTGTACATAAGTAATGAGTCCTCCAAGAAAGAAGAAGCTAAGGCAGTATCAACTGACTTTAGTCCTCAGGAACAAGTTGCTGAACTCAATCAGTAACTATCTTCTATAACAAGGCAGTTAGCAGAATTTAAGGAGATGCTACAAGAAACCAAAATTGCTAACAAGGATATGGAATTACAATTGAATCAGACAAAACAGCAGTTATCAAAATAGATAACAGAGGAATGCCAACCAATTTAATTAAGAAGTGGAAAAACGTTAAATACCTCAACTCAAAGCAGCAGAAAGCCAAGAAAAGAACAGCTGACAGAGGATGAGTAACTTGCTACCCAAAATCCCTCTGAGGATAGTAAGAGCTCGGAGAGGAATAAGTCTCGCATTCAAATGCCAGAAAAGAGTGAAAAACTGGAGTTAAACGCCTAATCCATGTCCAGTTCTGGCGTTCAAACGCCAGAAAAGGATAGGAATCTGGCATTAAACACCCAATCCATATCCACTTCTGGCATTCAAATTCCAGCGAGGGATCAGACACCTGCAAGTGCTGATAATAACTCCCTCAAGAAGGCTTTTCAACTTACCTCTGTAGGAAATAAACCTGCAGCAACTAAGGTTGAAGAATATAAAGCCAAAATGCCTTATCCTCAGAAACTTCGCCAAGCGGAATAGGATAAACAATTTGCCCACTTTACAGACTATCTCAGGACTCTTAAAATAAAGATTCTGTTTGCAGAGGCTCTTGAGCAAAAACCCTCTTATGCTAAATTCATGAAAGAGATCTTAAGTCATAATTGAGGAAGTATCAATCTAATCTAACCCCTGCATCCACTATCAGAAAGCTTGGCTTGACTGAAGAGGTCAAACCAACCCGGATATGTCTTTAACTTGCTGATGGCTCCATTAAATATCCGTCAGGCATAATTGAGGACATGATTGTCAAGGTTGGGCCATTTTCCTTTCCCACTGACTTTATAGTGCTGGAAATGGAGGAGCACAAGAGTGAAACTCTCATTCTAGGAAGACCTTTCCTAGCAACTGGACGAACCCTCATTGATGTCTAAAAAGGGGAAGTGACCTTGAGAGTCAATGAGGATCAGTTCAGGCTGAATGCTGTTGAGGCAATGAAGCATCCAGACACATCAAAAGACTGCATGAGTGTTGATATTATTGACTGCCTGGTAGAGGAGATCAACATGGCTAAGAGTCTCGAATCAGAGCTAGAAGACATCTTTAAAGATGTTCAGCCTGATCTGAAGGAATCAGAAGAAATAAAAGAGCCTCTAAAAATTCTTCAGGAAGAAGAGAAACCTCCTAAACCCGAGCTCAAACCACTACCACCATCCCTGAAATATGCATTTCTGGGAAAAGGTGACACTTTTCCGGTGATCATAAGCTCTGCTTTAAATCCACAGGAAGAGAAAGCACTACTTCAAGTGCTAAGGACACACAAGACAGGTCTTGGGTGGTCCATAAGTGATCTTAAGGGCATCAGCCTAGCAAGATGCATGCACAAGATCCTATTGGAGGACGATGCTAAGCCAATGGTTCAACCACAGAGGCGGCTAAATCCAGCCATGAAGGAGGTGGTGCAGCAAGAGGTCACCAAGGTACTGGAGGCTGGGATTATTTATCCTATTTCTGATAGCCCCTGGGTGAGCCTTGTCCAAGTTGTCCCCAAAAAGGGAGGCATGACAGTGGTACATAATGAAAATAATGAACTGATTCCTACAAGAACATTTACAGGGTGGCATATGTGTATTGATTACAGAAGGTTCAATACAGCCACCAGGAAGGATCACTTTCCTTTACCATTCACAGACCAGATGCTAGAGAGACTAGCAGGTCATGAATATTACTGCTTTTTGGATGGCTATTCAGGTTAAAACCAAATTGCAGTAGATCCTCAGGACCAAGAGAAAATAGCATTCACATGTCCTTCTGGAGTGTTTGCCTACAGAAGGATGCCTTTTGGTCTGTGCAATGCACTTGCAACCTTTCAGAGGTGCATGCTCTCTATCTTCTCTGATATGGTAGAGAAATTTTTGGAGGTCTTCATGGATGACTTTTCAGTATTTGGAGACTCATTCAGGTCCTACCTTGACCATTTGGCACTTGTTCTAAAAAGATGCCAAGAGACCAATCTAGTTTTAAACTGGGAAAAATGTCACTTTATGGTGACTGAAGGAATCGTCCTTGGGCATAAAATTTCAAACAAGGGAATAGAGGTAGATCAAGCTAAAGTGGAAGTAATTGAAAAATTACCACCACCTGCCAATGTTAATGCAATCAGAAGCTTTCTGGGGCATGCAGGATTCTATAGGAGGTTTATAAAGGATTTTTCAAAAATTGTAAAACCTCTGAGCAATCTGCTTGCTGCTGACATGCCATTTGTGTTTGACACAGAGTGTCTGCAAGCGTTTGAAACTCTGAAAGCTAAGCTGGTCACAACACTAGTTATTTCTGCACCAGACTAGACACTACCATTCGAACTAATGTGTGATGCCAGTGACCATGCCATTGGTGCAGTACTGGGATAGAGGCATAACAAGCTTCTGCATGTCATTTATTACGCTAGCCGTGATCTAGATGATGTACAAAAAAATTATACAACCACAGAAAAGGAGTTTCTTGCAGTGGTTTATGCCATTGACAAGTTTAGACCATACTTAGTAGGATCAAAAGTGATTGTGTACACTGACCATGCTGCTCTTAAATATCTCATAAAATGGGTGTTGCTTCTGCAAGAGTTTGATATAGAAATAAGAGACAGAAAAGGGACAGAGAACCAAGTAGCTGATTATCTGTCCCGGATAGAACCAGTAGAAGGGGCGTCCTCCCCCTCTATTGAGATTTTTGAAACCTTTCCGGATGAGCAATTGTTTGCCATTTAGGAAACACCATGGTTTGCAGACATTGCAAACTATAAAGCTGTAAGATTCATACCCAAAGAGTACAGCAGGCAACAAACAAAAAAATTAATTACCGATGCAAAGTACTACTTGTGGGATGAACCATATCTCTTTAAGAGATTTGCAGACGGAATAATCTGTAGGTGTGTGCCCAAGGAAGAGGCACAGAAGATCTTATGGCATTGCCATAAATCACAATATGGTGGCCATTTCGGAGGTGAACGAATAGCCACCAAGGTTCTCCAATATGGATTCTACTGGCCTACTCTCTATAGAGACTCCCGAGAGTTCGTACGTAACTGTGACAGTTGCCAGAGAGCTGGTAATCTGCCTCATGGTTACGCCATGCCTCAACAAGGGATCCTGGATATTGAGTTGTTTGATGTATGGGGTATTGCTTTCATGGGGCTTTTCCCACCATCATACTCAAACATGTATATTCTGGTGGCAGTAGACTGTGTATCTAAATGGGTATAAGCAATTGCAACACCGACTAATGATACTAAGACAGTGCTGAAGTTCCTCCAGAAACATATTTTTAGCAGGTTTGGTGTCCCTAGAGCACTAATCAGTGATGGGGCACTCACTTCTGCAATAAACAGCTTTACTCTGCTATGGTCCGATATGGAATTAGCCACAAAGTAGCAACTCCATATCACCCACAGACAAATGGGTAGGCTGAAGTCTCTAATAGAGAACTAAAAAGAATCCTGGAACGGACTGTAATTACGCGTAGAAGGGATTGGGCAAGAAGCTTGGATGAGGCTCTGTGGGCATACAGAACAGCATTCAAGACTCCTACAGGGACCTCTCCATACCAGCTTGTTTATGGTAAGGCCTGTCATTTGCCCGTGGAACTGGAACATAAGGCTTACTGGGCAACCAGATTCCTAAACTTTGATGCCAAATTAGCTGGAGAGAAAAGATTGCTCCAGCTAAATGAGCTAGAGGAATTCAGACTCAATACTTTCGAAAATGCTAAGATTTACAAAGAGAAAGCAAAAAGGTGCCATGATAAGAAACTGTCACCCAGAGTCTTTGAACTAGGACAAAAGGTTCTGTTGTTCAACTCTAGGCTCAGATTATTCCTCGGGAAACTGCAATTCCGGTGGAAAGGACCATATGTGATTACAAGTGTGTCACCATATGGCTATGTGGAGCTTCAAGACATTGATTCTAATAAGAAGTTCATTGTTAATAGACAGAGAATCAAGCATTATCTTGAAGGAAATATTGAGCAAGAATGCTCAAAACTGAGGCTAGATTAAAAGCTCAGTAAGGTCCAACTAAAGACAATAAATAAGCGCTTGCTGGGAGGCATCCCAGCCATTAGCAAAGCTTATTTGTTATTTAAATAATAATTATACGAGTTTAATATAAATAATCTTCAGAGCATAAAGCATAGAAAAGGGGCTCACTGGCACAAAACTGCCAGTAAGGGGAATTGTGGGCGTTAAACGCCCAAAAGAAGCATCTACTGGGTGTTTAACGCCAGAATTACAGTATCCTGGGCATTTAGAAAAATGCCCAGTGACAAAGGATTTCTGGCGTTTAACGCCAGCCAAGGTGCCTGGTTTGGCGTTAAACGCCCAAAACAAGCAACAAATGGGCGTTAAACGCCCAAAACAAGCTACAACTGGGCGTTTAACGCCAGAAGTGTGGAGGGGAGGAAGTTTGTTTTTCACTTCAATTTTTTTCAAATTTTCATATTTCCATCCATGATTTTTTGCATGAAAATGTTATGAATTATCATTTTTCAATTTCAATTTCAAATTAATCTCAAGCCTAAATATCTTTCTTCATTCTTCTGCAACTTCTTTTCAAATCTTTTTCAAAACTCATCTATCTTTTTAAATTCTTTTCAAATCTTTTTCAATACTCATCTATCTTTTTAAATTATTTTCAATTCTTTTTCAAATCATCACACTATCTTTTCAAAAAGTAGACTTATCTTTTTTTCAAATATCTCTCTTATCTTTTCAATTTTAAAACTATATCTTTTGCATATCATAATTATCTTTTTACAAATCATATCTTCTAGCATATTTTTTTTTCAAAAATTTTGAACCCACCCCCTCCTCTTTAAATTCACATTCAGCCACCCCCTCTCCTCCACAAATCGAAGTTGTCTCTCCTTCTATTCCTCTCCTTTCCTTTCTTTTGCTTGAGAACAAGCAAACCTCTAAGTTTGGTGTGCTTTTCGTGATCACTGAGCTAAGACTCACTAAGATCATAGCTCCTAAAGGAAAACAAACCACTTCAAGAGGCAAAAAAGAGAATATTCTAAAACCACTTTGGAATCAAGAGAGGTTCTTAACCAAAGAACATGCAGACCATTACTACAAAATAATTGGTCTAAGATCAGTGATCCCGGAAGTTAAATTCAATCTGAAAGAAGACGAATATCCGGAGATCCAAGAGCAGATTCGAAACAGAGGTTGGGAAATTCTGGCTAATCCTGAGACAAAGGTGGGAAGAAATATGGTTAAGGAATTCAACGCAAATCTGTGGCAAATAGATAAGCAGAGATTAACTGGAGCCGCTTTCTATACCTTTCGAACCTTGGTCAGAGGGAAGATTATGTACTTCCACCAAGATAAAATAAGAGAGTTCTTCAAGCTGCCTCAACTACAAGATGATCCAGAATCCTTTAATAGGAGAATGGTGAGATTTGATAAGCGCTTAGACCAAGTTCTAGAGGAGATATGCATCTCTGGAACCAAGTGGATAACTGTTCCGAGGGTTACCTAAAACTGTAGATCGATCTCGGACGAGATCTTCTATGCTGATTGGAGATGACATGTCCGGTTGGTGGATGACGACCAGAGTGGCTGCATCCAACTTGTTGGACTGATTACGCTGCTGATCCTTTGTCATCGGAGGGTGGGGGTACCTGCAAGGGACTCTGATGCTTAAGTTAGCAAGGGTATTAAGCAGGTTTTTAGTAGAATCAGAGTATGAGTTATACCTGGGTGCTCTAGCGTATTTATAGAGGTGTGATAGTAACCTTTTTAGATAAGATAAGTTAGTTACCTTATCTTATCTTATATTATCTTTGGGTGAGGTCAGCTTATCTTCAAGGGAACCACCTTTCTCTCTATAGGCTTAGGCTGCCTTTAGATTGGGTTGTGTTCCTTCGTTTGGGCCTTCTTGGGCCTCTGTGGCATTTTGTCCGAGCTCTTTAAGAAGAGGTCGGATAGTCTGACCTGAAGGGGTCGGTCAGCTTGTCATTAAACATCCCGGGTCGGACAGCTTGACCCGGGGTATAAATAGTGCCCCTGCTCGAGCTCGGTCTTTCTTTTTTGAGGTCGAGTCCTAGTTTTTAGGACTTCGGTCCTTCTCTGGTGAAGCCAAACTCGAGCATCTTGTTGACTTCATTTTTGTAGCGTTCTCCTTTTTGAATGTGGAACGTTTTCTTTTCCTTTCTTCTAAAAGCGCGCACTTTTGCATTAGCGCTGTAGCCTTGGGAATGTGCGAAGGTTTAATACCCTCATTAATTGATTGTTAATGCTCCGTTTATCTTGGCTCTTTTATTTTGAATTTTGCACTCAAGAAATGGTTTTTTCTTTTTTCTATAACTTCCCCTCTTTTCTTTCTATTTTTCTGTTTCGCCTGAAGCTTGTGTTTCTCCGTGACGCTTTGTCTTGGTCCTTTGTTGTTGCTTTGCTCAGGAGACAGTTTCCAAGCTTTGTTGCTCCGATTTTCGACTTTCTTCAGAATCTTTCTCCAGGTTGGTTCTACTTTCCTGTTTCTTTACTTCTTTCGTCGTTTTGCCTTCGGTTTTTTATAAAGTTTCGATTTTTCTCTTGAAGTGCATTCTTGGAAAATCTGAATCTTTTCGTATCACTGTGCGCATGCTTGTTTACTGTTTGGGGATTTTTCTTGCTTTTGAAATGGTCCCTTTGTATTTTGCTTTTTCTCGAAAGATTGTTCCTTTGATGTTTTCCGTCATGCTGATAGCTTTGCTGATGAATTTCGTAAAAGATAGCGATTTTTTCTGATGGCTCATTTTGGTTTTCTTCGTGTTATTTTGCCTTTCTGGGGAGAATTTATTTCTCTGAAAAAGGTGGCGTCTTTGATGACTTTCTTCTTGATATGTTTTGCTATTTGTTTGCTGATAAGTTGAGACTGTGAATTTGGAAGGTAGCTATTTCAATTCTGTTTGATTTGTAGCTTTCTGGGGATGTTGCGTCTTTGAAAAAGGATTTTTCTCTGTCTTTACTGCGAGTTTTGTTGCGACTTTAGTCTTGTAGGTTCTTTTATCGCTTGTACTGTGCTAGATTATGTTGGCAGAGTTGTTTTGACTTTGTCCGAAATATTTTTAGTAATCCAATCTTTCTTTCTTGTTTGTAGGACTAGTTGTCCATGTCTTCTCGAAAAAATATTGTCGAGGCGTCTTCTAAGGTTCCCGAGGGGATGTCTGATTGGTTGGACTCCCTAGTGTTGCTGTGTGTTTCTTTAGCCAATCCTGAATTTTGCGTAGAGCTTAGAAAACATCACCGTTTCTGCAAGAGTAGAGATCAAGAGAGGAATTATGAATTGGTGGCACCTGACTCCGAGGAGAGGGTTTGCTTCCCTGTTCCGACCCAAGGGGAGCGCCCTTTCTTTTATGCTTACGACTATTTTTTCAGCCAGTTGGACATCACTTTTCCTTTTACTTCCTTTGAGACCGATTTGCTATGGTCATGTAATGTAGCTTCGTCCCAGCTTCATCCGAACTCCTGGGGCTTTATTAAGATTTTTCAGCTTCTTTGCCAAGAATTGGATGTTACCCCCTCTCAAACTCTTTTCCTTTATTTGCTTGTTTTAACTAAGTCCGGGATTTCTTCGAAAAAGAAAGCCTCGTGGGTTTCTTTTAGATCTGCACAGGGACATAAGATTTTTACCATGTATGACGAGTCCTTTAGGGACTTCAAGAATTATTTCTTCAAGGTTCGAGCTGTTGAGGGAACTCGCCCCTTTTTTCTGGAAGTGAGTGATAAGCCATCCTTTCCTCTGTATTGGCAGCAGAATGTAGTAGTATCACGATATACGTGGAAAATGCTCGACGAGATTGAACATGCTTTTGTAACAGTTTTGGAGGACCTTTGGGGGGAACCTCCTTATTTAGATACTAAAAAAAATTCTTGGGGGACCCCTCCTTTTTTTGAACTACATCGTGTATTACTTGATATATATTGCTTCTTGTTTTTACTTTGCTTTCTTCTTTTTTCCTGGTCTGTAAAACTATTGGTTTCTATTTTACAGAGATGGCCAAGAATAATGATGCGATGAAAGCTTTCAAGAAGGCGAGAAAGGCTGCTGCCACTCAGAACATCTCGGCCAAGATGGATGGGGAAGGGTCTTCTCGGGTGACGTCGAAACCGTCCGTGCCGAGCTCTCCCAGCCCAAGGAGAATGATCCCTACTCCTCGAGTCCGTGTAGTGGATCCTCCGCATTCTTCAGCTGCTGCTGCATCTTCTCCTCTGGTCGTTCCACCTTCCAAAAGACCTCGAACTGTTGAACCCTTCAATCTGGATACCCCTGATTTCGACGCTGTTGGGTTTGTCGACCAGCAGATCAGTCCTTATGGTGCCCTTCCTATGGATGATGTATCACTGCTTTACCATTTAGACTTTATAAGTCAGAGTAACATCAAGATGGCACAAATGGGGGCAGCCTTATATCGGACTGCCCAAGATATTGCTCTTCATGCTACGAAGGCCTTTATGGAGGAGGCCAAATTGGAGTTCGATCGGATGAAGGGTTTGAAGGAGGAGCTCGAGGTGAAGGTGACCAAGCTAGAGAAAGAGTTGGAGGGTGGGAAGGCTAGTTCTATTGCCTTGGCGGCTTCTGTAAAGTTGGCTGAAGACACGGCTTTGAGGCACAAGGATAGCTATGTTACGGCCTACAGGGAGGTGATGCATCTCAGGGAGGAGTTGGAGTCTGCCCGGGTTGATTATGCCGAGCTCCAGGGTCATCTTGTAGGCAGCATAAATGCTGCTTATGAGAACCTGAAGGAGCATGTTCAAGTTCTTGCACCTGAGGCCAACCTTACTCTCTTCAGTCTGGACAATGTTGTAAAGGATGGCAAGATTGTCCCTGACGATCCTGATGACGATGATGTTGAACCCCCATGTGCCTGCCGCTAAGACTTCAGCTGGGCCGACTTTTTCGGCTCCTTCGTCCAAGACTGGTCATCCTGAATTGGAACCGGATTGTCAGATCTTGAACAGAGATGACGGGACAGTGGACGCAGTGCCTCTTCAGACTCGCCCTCCTTCACCTCGTGCTGCTGAGAAGACTTTGGATCCTCAATGAATTTTCTAGATGTTTGTGTGTATAGCCAGTTTGTGGGCTTTTTGAACTCTTTATGTTCCGACCTTTGCTACATTCCTGGTTGCTTGTTTAGCAGCTTTCTTTTGAAAAACAAAGTGATTTCCAAGCTCTTGGGGCTAGTTTTGGTAGCCTCTTGAGCTTGTTATTATTATAACTTGTGTTTTTCGTAACATGTTTGTCTGCACTCGTCTCGGTACCTTTCTAGGTGTTTGGAATTTTCATTGTCTGACTTCTATGGCTTGATTTCTTGGCCTGACGTTATTTCTAGTAATTCGCTTTGTTTGGACCTTACTCATGTCTTCATTATGAATTACTTTGTATATCACCAAGGTTTTCAGGAGGCCGATTTCATCATGTTGGTTTTGTCCAAGTTGTTGTTAGTAATCCTCTTTGTTGGACCTTGTTCAGGTCTCATTCAGGGATTACTTTTGTGATCTCTTGTTTTGGGCTGACTTCATCATGTCGGGCCCTTCTGAGTTATTTTTGTAATCCTCTTCCTTGGACCTTGTTCAGGTCTCTTTCAGGGATTACTTATATAACTTTTATGTTTTGGGCCGACTTCGTCATGTCGGGCCCTTCTAAGTTATTTTTGTAATCCTCTTTCTTGGACCTTGTTCAGGTCTCTTTCAGAGATTACTTTTATAACTTTTATGTTTTGGGCCGACGTCGTCATGTCGGGCCCTTCTAAGTTTTTTTTGTAATCCTCTTTCTTGGACCTTGTTCAGGTCTCTTTCAGGGATTACTTTTATAACTTTTATGTTTTGGGCTGACTTCGTCATGTCGGGCCCTTCTGAGTTATTTTTGTAATCTTCTTTCTTGGACCTTGTTC
Source organism: Arachis ipaensis (assembly GCF_000816755.2). Classification (NCBI taxonomy): domain Eukaryota; kingdom Viridiplantae; phylum Streptophyta; class Magnoliopsida; order Fabales; family Fabaceae; genus Arachis; species Arachis ipaensis. Next base: position 78,343,708 of record NC_029791.2, read on the forward strand.
AGGTCTCTTTCAGGGATTACTTTTATAACTTTTATGTTTTGGGCCGACTTCGTCATGTCGGGCCCTTCTGAGTTATTTTTGTAATCCTCTTTCTTGGACCTTGTTCAGGTCTCTTTCAGGGATTACTTTTATAACTTTTATGTTTTGAGCCGACTTTGTCATGTCGGGCCCTTCTATGTTATAGTAATCCTCTTTTATAGGGCTGGCCAGACCTCCTTCCAGGGATTTACTTATAACTTTGGTTATTGCGACTGGTCCGACTTCTTAACGTCGGCCAGTCTTTAAGTTATTATTTAGCAATCCATTTTATTAAAACCTCGTCAGGTCCTTTCTCTGGATCACTTTTGATAACTTCTTGCATTATTCTATTTTCCTCTTTGCCGATTTTTAGAAAATGGCTTCAATCCTCGTTTGGTCGACCTTTTGATGAATTTGGTTTTCATCTCTGTTGGTCTTTATCGTGATCGTGCAGTGAATTTGATTTTCACTTTCTGCCGATCTGTTGCTTTATAATCGGACGATGAATATTTCAGATTAATGCGGCTTGAGAATTTGTAGAATATCTAAACATATTTTATTCAAAAGAAAATACAAATATATACATGCGGGAGTTTTTATCCCTTTAAGTCGAATAATTTGTAGGTCTTGGCTTGGTGCCTCATTAAAAAACCTTTTCAGGAAAAAGAGTGCGCCTTATGCTAAGATCCTTTATCATCCCTAACTATAGTACCTTCTTAGGTTGCAGGCGTGCCACGACCTAGGAAGCCCTCGTCCATCGAGTTCGTACAGTCTGTAGTAGCCCTTCCCAAGTACTTCTACGACTCGGTAGGGTCCTTTCCAATTTGCTGCCAACTTTCCTTCTCCAGGTCGAGTTGTTCCGATATCATTTCGGATTAGGATGAGGTCGTTCTCAGCGAAACCTCGTGGCACTACCTTTTGATTATATCTCGAAGCCATTCGACGCTTTAGTGCTTCTTCCCTGATCCGAGCTCTTTCTTGGACTTCCGGAAGTAGGTCGAGTTCTTCCCTTTGAAGTTGGGAGTTGGCTTCTTCATTATAGTGGATCACTTTAGGCGATCCTTCTTCGATTTCTACTGGGATCATTGCCTGCGTTCCGTACGCTAATCGGAAGGGTGATTCCTTTGTGGTGGAATGCGGCGTTGTTCGATATGCCCATAGGACTTGTGGGAGCTCTTCAGCCCAGGATCCCTTTGCGTCCTATAATCTCCATTTTAGTTCGGCCAGTATGACCTTGTTGGCAGCTTCGGCTTGTCCATTGGCTTGGGGATGTTCTACGGAAGTGAACTGGTATTTTATGTTCAAGTCGGCCACTAACTTTCTGAAGCCTGCATCTGTGAATTGGGTGCCATTGTCTGTGGTGATGGAGTATGGAACCCCGAACCTTGTGACAATGTTCCTATATAGGAATTTTTGACTTCTTTGAGCAGTGGCATTGGCTAGGGGTTCTGCCTTGATCCACTTTATGAAATAGTCTACCCCTACTATGAGGAATTTAACTTTTCCCGATCCCTGAGGGAAGGGTCCGAGAGGTCGAGTCCCCATTTTGCGAATGGCCAAGGTGAGGTCACGCTGATGAGCTCCTCTGGCGGGGCGATGTGATAGTTGGCATGTTTCTGACATGGTGGACATGTCTTTATGAACTCTGCGGCCTCCTTTTGTAGAGTTGGCCAATAAAATCCTGCCCGGAGTACTTTTTTGGTAAGTGCTTGCATTCCGAGATGGTTGCCATAAATGCCACTGTGTATTTCTTCTAGAACTTCCCTTGTATTGGAAGTTGGCACACATTTTAACAATGGTATTGAAATCCCTCTTTTGTATAGAGTATTATTTATGATAGTGTAGTATTGTGCCTCCCGTTTTAACCTCTTTGCCTCATTTTCATCTGTGGGGAGTGTTTCTGTTTTGAGGTAGTTAATTATGGGAGTCATCCATCCTTGATCCTGACCTGTTATGGCTAGAATTTTTTCTTCTTCCGAGATTGACAGAAAATGCAGCATTTCTTGGATGAGGCTTCTATTGTTACCCCCTGATTTGGTGCTGGCTAGTTTTGAGAGTGCGTCGGCTCGGGCATTCTGTTCTCGGGGGGTGTGACGGACTTTATATTCTCCGAGTTGTCTGAGTTGTTCCCTGGTTTTGTCCAAATATTTTTCATGGTGGGATCTTTGGCTTGGTAGCTTCCTGCTATTTGTGAAGTGATTACTTGCGAGTCGCTGAAGATGATAAGCTTTTGAGCTCCAACCTCCCTAGCCAGCTTCAAACCAGCTAGTAGTGCCTCATATTCTGCTTGGTTGTTTGAGGCAGGGAACCCAAATTTGAGAGAAATTTCGATTTAGGTTCCTTGGTCACTTTCAATTATCACACCTACGCTGCTTCCAGTTTTATTTGAGGAATCGTCCATGTAGAGACTTCATTCTGTGGGGGGTTCCGGGGTGTCTGTAAATTCTGCGATGAAGTCGGCTAGGTATTGTGATTTGATGGCTGTCTGAGCTTCGTATTGAAGATAAAATTTGGACAACTCGACTGCCCATTGCAAAATTCTGCCTGCTAGGTCTGTTTTCTGCAAAATCCCTTTTATAGGCTGGTTAGTCCGAACCCTAATGGTGTGGGCTTGGAAGTATTGACGAAGTCGTCGAGATGTTAGTATGAGTGCATATGCAAATTTTTCTATTTTTTGGTAGTTTAGCTCGGATCCTTGTAATGATTTACTGATGAAATATATGGGTTATTTCCCCCTGTCGTCTTCTCGAACTAGTGATGAGGCTATTGCCCGACTTTCTATTGCGAGGTACAATATGAGTGGTTCTCCTTCCCGTGGCCGAGTTAGGATAGGTGGTTGTCCTATGAATCTTTTGAAATCTTGGAAGGCTTGCTCGCACTCCGTTGTCCATTCAAACTTCTTTCCCTTCCTTAGAGTAGCGTAGAAGGGGAGACATCTTATTGCCGATCCAGCTAGAAATCTGGACAAGGCTGCCAACCTCCCGTTGAGTTATTGTACCTCTTTGACACAAAGTCGGGCTCTTCATGTCGAGTATGGCCCATCATTTATTTGGATTTGCCTCTATTCCTCTTTGTGTAAGCATAAAACCCAAGAATTTTCCAGCTTCTACTGCGAAGGTGCATTTTGTAGGATTGAGCCGCATGCCATGCCTTCTTATAGTGTCAAACACTTGGGTCAGGTCGGATAATAGCGTCTCCTCACTTTTTGTCTTTATTAACATGTCGTCCACATAGACTTCCATGATTTTTCCGATGTGATCAGTAAAGATCTTATTCATAAATCTTTGATAAGTAGCTCCCGCATTTTTAAGTCCAAAAGGCATGACGATGTAGCAGTAGTTTGCTTTTGGGGTTAAGAATGAAGTTTTTTCTTGGTCGGGTGGATACATTGGGATTTGGTTGTATCCCTAATATGCGTCCATAAACGAGAGGTATTTATATCCGGAGGAGACATCTACCAGAGCGTCGATACTTGGGAGTGGATAAGGATCTTTTGGGTAGGCTTTGTTGAGATCAATGTAGTCGGTGCACATTCGCCACTTCCCATTTGATTTTTCCACCAAGACGACGTTAGCTAGCCATAGTGGATACTTGACTTCTCTTATGAATCCTACTTCAAGTAGAGCTTGTACCTGCTCTTCCACAGCTTGGGATCGTTCTAGCCTGAGCTTTCTTCGCCTTTGTTGTACTGGCTGAGATCCTGGGTAGACCGCCAACTTGTGGCACATTAATTTGGAGTCTATGCCCGGCATGTCTGCAGCCTTCCATGCAAATAGGTCAAAATTATCTCGTAAGAACTGTACGATTGATTCTTTTATGTCTCCCTTTAGGTTCGTACCAATATTGGTTGTTTTGTCCGGGATATCTCTGATCTGGACTTTTTCTATTTCACCTTCGGGTTGTGGGCGGAGTTCTTCCCGCCTCTGAACTCCACAGAGTTTGATTGTGTGGAATTATTCTCCTCTACCTCTGAGGTTTAGACTTTCGTTGTAACAGCGGTGCACCATCTTCTGGTCTGCTTTTATTGTAGCTATCCCTTCTGCAGTTGGGAATTTCATGCACAGATGTGGAGTCGAGACTATTGCGCCGAGTTGATTCAATGTTGTCCGACCTATTAGGGCGTTGTAGGCTGAGCTCACGTCGACCACGATGTAGTCTATCTTGAGTGTTTTTGATTGGTTCTCTTTCCTGAAGGTTGTGTGTTGTGATATATATCCAAGTGGTTGAACTGGTGTGTCTCCCAGTCCGAACAGACTGTTCGGATATGCTCTAAGTTCTTTTTCTTCCAGGCCGAGCTTGTCGAAGGTAGTTTTGAACAAGATGTCGGCGGAGCTCCCTTGGTCTATCAGGTTGCGGTGGAGATTTGCGTTCGCTAGTATAATTGTGATGACCATGGGATCGTCGTGTCCTAAGATGATACCAGATGCATCTTCTTTGGTGAAAGTAATTGCCGGGATGTCGGGTGTTTCCTCTTTCCCCTCAACATGATACACTTCTTTAAGGTATCTTTTGCGAGATGATTTGGAGATTCCTCCTCCGCAAATCCACCGTGTATCATACAGACGTGTCTTTCTGGTGTACGAGGTGATCGCTCTGTTCGTCCGACATCTTTGCCCCTTCTTCTTTTTCTTTGCTCATCATCCCAGGTGGCCAGATACCGATCTAGTTTTCCCTCTCTTACTAGTTTTTCTATGACATTTTTAGGTCAAAACATTCGTTGGTGGAATGCCCGCAGATTCGATGGTATTCACAATATTCGGTCCGATTTTCTCCTCCTTTTTTGCATTTGAGTGGTCGACCTGGGGGTATTTTTTCAATGTGGCAGACTTCTCTGTAGACGTCCACAAGGGACACCCGAAGAGGGGTGTAATTGTGGTATTTTTTTATTTTTTTCCCGATGTCGATTTTCCTTATTTTTGGACTCTTTATCCTTGTCCCGGGAGGGATAGGTGAATCCAGATTTTGAGGTCTCTCCTAGTCGAGAATTTTCCTCCATGTTGATGTATTTCGCCGCTCGTTCTTGTACTTCGTTCAGAGATGTGGGGTATATTTTTGATATAGATTGGCTAAAAGGTCCCTCTCGCTGGCCATTGATGAGGCCCATGATGGCGGCCTCTATTGTTAGGCTTTGTATGTCTGGGCATGTTTTGTTGAATATTTCCATGTAGTTGCGAAGACTTTCCCGATCTCCTTGCTTGATTCCTAGTAGACTTGGGACATGTTTACCCTTATCTTTTTGGATGGAGAATCTGGCCAGAAATTTCTTGGCTAAGTCGTCGAAGCTTGAGATGGACCTAGGAGGTAGATTGTCGAACCATGTAATTGCTGTCTTTGTTAGAGTAGTTGGAAAGGCTTTGCAGTGAACTACATCTGAGGCATCGGTGAGGTACATTCTACTTCTGAAACTGCTGAGATGATGGCCGGGATCTGTAGTGCCATCGTACAAAGTCATATCTGGGAGCTTAAAGTCTTTCGGAATTTTGGTCTTCATGATCTCCTTGGTAAATGGATCTTGGTCCTTACGGGAGCTATCCTCATGAGAGGATCGATTTGCTTTGGCCTTGAGATTGGCTTCGATTTTTAGGGGTTTGTCCTCCAATTCCCGACGTCGTCTTAGTTCCCTTTGTAGGTTTTTTTCAGCTTCTCGTTGATGCTCTGCCCCTTTTTCGAGTTGCTTCAAGCGATCTTGAAGTGCCTCCATGGCTTCCACAGTCGGTGAATCGGTGTTTTTGTTAGGTTGAGGAGTATCTTTTGATGTAGTGTCCGCGTTCTTGTGCGGCATTCTATCTTCCAGATATGAATCGTGATCGTTGTCATGGTCGTCTGCCATGGTGATGGGATGACTTCCGGGTCCCCAGCAACGGCGCCAATGTTTCGAGGGTTACCTAAAACTGTAGGTCGATCTCGGACGAGATCTTCTGTGCTGATTAGAGATGACGTGTCCGGTTGGTGGATGACGGCCGGAGTGGTTGCGTCTGATTTGTTGGACTGATTACGCTGCTGATCCTTTGTCACCGGAGGGTGAGGGTACCTGCAAGCGACTCCGATGCTTAAGTTAACAAGGGTATTAAGCAGGTTTTTAGTAGAATCAGAGAATGAGTTATACCTGGGTGCTCCAGTGTATTTATAGAGGTGTGATAGTGACCTTTTTAGATAAGATAAGTTAGTTACCTTATCTTATCTTATCTTATCTTTGGGTGAGGTCAGCATATCTTCAAGGGAACCGCCCTTCTCTCTGTAGGCTTGGGCTGCCTTTAGATTGGGCTGTGTTCCTTCGTTTGGGCCTTCTTGGGCCTCTGTGGCATTTTGTCTGAGCTTTTTAAGAAGAGGTCGGTCAGCTTGTCGCTAAGCATCCCGGGTCGGACAGCTTGACCCAGGGTATGAACAATAACCAATACAAAAGGTGTCCCAAATCAACTCAAGAGTGGAGTGGCTGACTGGACTTCATTGGGCGTTCTATACTACCCACCAGCAACCGCTCTGAAGTCACTGTCAAAAGAGCAGTGATGATCCACTGCATTATGCTGGGAAACGAAGTGGTGATCCATCATCTAATTTCTTGTGAGCTCTACACAATTGCAAACAAGAACTCCACTGACGCCAAATTGGCTTATCTAAACCTAATATCTCTACTATGTAAAGATGCTGGGGTGAAGATGGGAGTGGATGAGTATATCCCAGTCGAGCAACCAATCACCAAAAAGTTAATGGAAGGACAACAAGTGCATGATAACTCCATTAAAAGGAGGGCACAGGAGTTCCTCCCAGAAATCCCTCAGATTGACTACTAGACCCGCCTAGAAGCATCTATCACCAAGTTGCAAGAAGCTATGGATCAACTGAAGGAAGAACAGTAGGTTCAAAATAGCATGCTCTGCAAACTGCTAAAGGAACAAGAGGAGCAAGGGCATGAGCTACAGGAGCTGAAGCGCCAGAAGCTGTCTCTTGAAAAGCCAAGCACCCCATAGACTAAAGGAGCATCCATCTCCCAAAATAAAGGTTGTTAAGTCCTAATCTTAGTCTTAACTCTGTGATAACTTTCACTATTAGAAATCTACCTTAGGAGTTATATGAGTAGTAGTAATTAGTATCTTTATTTTTATTTTTATTCACCAAATAAGTTATAATTTATCTTTCTTATCATCATTGAACATGAATAAAATAGCAGATTTTTAGAATAAGAAGGCAATTTTATTTTCGAGTTCTTAATAAGAAAAATTCAAATTATTTATATGTGGTGGCAATACTTTTTGTTTTCTGAATAAATGCTTAAACAGTGCATATGTCTTTTGAATTTGTTGTTTATGAATGTTAAAATTGTTGGCTCTTGAAGAATGATGAAAAAGAGAAATGTTATTGATAATTTGAAAAATCATGAAATTGATTCTTGAAGCAAGAAAAAGCAGTGAAAAAAAAGAGCAGAAAAAGCCAGTATCCCTTTAAACCAAAAGGCAAGGTAATGAAAAAGGTATCCAAGGCTTTGAGCATTAATGGATAGGAGGGCTCAATGGAATAAAATCCTGGCCTAAGCGGCTAAACCAAGCTGTCCCTAACCATGTGCTTGTGGCGTAAAGGTGTCAAGTGAAAAGCTTGAGACTGAGCGGTTAAAGTCGTGATCCAAAGCAAAAAGAGTGTGCTTAAGAACCCTGGACACCTCTAATTGGGGATTTTAGCAAAGCTAAGTCACAATCTAAAAAGGTTCACCCAGTTATGTGTCTGTGGCATTTATGTATCCGGTGGTAATACTGGAAAACAAAGTGCTTAGGGCCACGGCCAAGACTCATAAAGTAGCTGTGTTCAAGAATCAACATACTAAACTAGGAGAATCACTAACAATATCTAAATTCTAAGTTCCAATAGATGCCAATCATTCTGAACTTCAAAGGATAAATGGAGGTGCCAAAACTGTTCGGAAGCAAAAAGCCACTAGCCCCGCTCATCTAATGAGAATTTAAGCTTCATATAAAACTCTGAGATGATATTGCCTCTTGATTTTCTTTCTATCCTATTTTATTTATCTAGTTGCTTGAGAACAAGCAACAGTTTAAGTTTGGTGTTGTGATGAGCGGATATTTTATACACTTTTTGGGGGTATTTTCATATAGTTTTTAGTAGGATCTAGCGACTTTTTAGTGTATTTTTATTAGTTTTATGCAAAAATCACATTTCTAGACTTTACTATGAGTTTGTGTGTTTTTCTGTGATTTCAAGTATTTTCTGGCTGAAATTAAGGGACCTGAGCAAAAATCTGATTTAAAGGCTGAAAAAGGACTGCATATGTTGTTGGATTCTGACCTCCCTGCACTCAAAATGGATTTTTTGGAGCTACAAAAGCCCAATTGGCGTGCTCTCAATTGATTTAGAAAGTAGACATCCAGGGTTTTCCATCAATATATAATATTCCATACTTTGCCCAAGTTTTGACTTTGCAAATTGGCGTTTAACGCCAAGTCTTTACCATATTCTGGCGTTAAACGCCAGAAACAGGTTGCAAACCAGAGTTAAACGCCAGAAACAGGCTACAACCTGGCATTTAACTCCAAAAAAAGTCTCTACACATGGAAGCTTCCATGCTCAGCCCAAGCACACACCAAATAGGCCCCGGAAGTGGATTTCTGCATTATCTATCTTAGTCTACTCAATTTCTGTAAACCTAGGTCACTAGCTTAGTATAAAAACTACTTTTAGAGATTTATTTGGGATCTCATGACATTTTCACGTTTTACATTGTATCTCTACGGCATGAGTCTCTAAACTCCATGATTGGAGGTGAGGAGCTCTGTTGTGTCTCGATGAATTAATGCAATTACTTCTATTTTCTATTCAACACGCTCGTTTCTGTTCTAATATATTCACTTGTACTGAACCATGAAGAATGTGATGATTCGTGACACTCATCATCATTCTCAACCTATGAACGCGTAGCTGACAACCACTTACGTTCTACCTGTAATAGCTTGAGTGTATATCTCTTGGGTTCCTGGTTTAGGAGTTTGATTCCTCTCCTGACAATAGAGCGTTCAAATCCATGAATCCAGAATCTTCGTGGTAAAAGCTAGAATCAATGGGAAGCATTCTTGAGATCCGGAATGTCTAAACCTTGTCTATGGTATTCTGAGTAGGATCTGGGAAGGGATGACTGTGATGAGCTTCAAACTCACAAGTATTGAGCGTAGTGACAGACGCAAAAGGATCAATGGATCTTATTCCAACACGAGTGAGAACCAACAGATGATTAGCCATGTACATGGACCTTTTTCACTGAGAGGACGGATGGTAGCCATTGACAACGGTGATCCACCAACATACAGCTTGCCATGGAAGGAGCCTTGCGTGCGTGAAGAAGGAGATGGAAGGAAAGCAGAGGTTCAGAAGACAAAGCATCTCCAAAACCTCAATCTGTTCTCCAGTACTGCATAACATGTATTATTTATTTTATGTTAATTACTCTTCATAAAACCAACCATTTTTATTATTAATTTCCTGACTAAGAATTACAAAATAACCATAGCTTACTTCAAGCCGATAATCTCCGTGGGATCGACCCTTACTCACGTAAGGTATTACTTGGACGACCCAGCGCACTTGCTGGTTAGTGGTACGAGTTGTGAAAAGTGTGATTTACAATTCGTGCACCAACGAGCACAAGAGTGCATCCCTCATTTTAGGAAGACCCTTCCTAGCTATAGGACGGACCGTCATTGATGTTCAGAAAGGGGAAGTAACCCTAAGAGTCAATGAGGATGAATTCATGTTGAATGCTGTTAAAACTATGCAACATCTAGACACCCCAAAGGAATGCATGAGCATTGATATCATTGATTTCCTAGTGGAAGAAGTGAACATAGTTGAGAGACTCGAGAAAGAGCTGGATGACATCTTCTGTGATGCCAAGCCCGATTTGGAGGCACCAGCTGAAAAGGAGGCAACCTTAATGGCTCCTAAAGAAGAGGGTAAGCTTCCCAAACTCGAGCTCAAGCCACTACCATCATCCTTAAAATACGTATTTCTGGAAAATGGGGACATTAACACTGTGATTATAAGTTCTCTTCTAGAGCCTCAAGAAGAATAAGCACTACTCAGAGTGCTGAAGACACACAAGATAGCTCTAGGGTGGACCATAAGTGACCTCAAGGGCATTAGTCCAACCCGATGCATGCACAAAATCCGGCTGGAAGATGACGCCAAACCTGTGGTGCAACCACAAAGGCGACTGAATCCAGCTATGAAGGAAGTGGTGCAAAAAGAAGTCACAAAACTCTGGGAGGCCAGGATCATATATCCTATTTCAGACAGCCCCTGGGTGAGCCTTGTCTAAGTTGTAGCCAAGAAAGGAGGAATGACAGTGGTTCATAATAAAAAAAATGAACTGATTCCCACAAGAACAGTTACAGGGTGGCGTATGTGTATTGACTATAGGAGACTCAATAATGCCACAAGAAAGGATCATTTTCCTTTACCATTCATAGATCAAATGCTAGAGAGACTAGCAGGACATGCATTCTATTGTTTCCTAGATGGATATTCAGGTTACAATCAAATTACAGTAGTTCCTTAGGATCAAGAAAAGACAGTGTTTACATGCCCATTTGGGGTGTTTACTTATAAAAGAATGCCATTTGGCCTATGCAATGCACCTGCAATCTTTCAGATGTGTATGCTCTCCATTTTCTCTGACATGTTGGAGAAGTTCCTTGAAGTATTCAAAGATGACTTCTCTTTCGTTGGAGATTCATTTGACTCCTGCCTCGATCACTTGGCCCTAGTTCTGAAATGATGCCAAGAAACAAACCTGGTTTTAAATAGGGAAAAATGCCACTTCATAGTCACTGAAGGAATCGCTCTTGGACATCATATTTCAAACAAGGGGATAGAGGTGGATCAAGCTAAGGTGGAAGTAATTGAGTGGTTACCACCACCTACTAATGTTAAGACAATCAGAAGATTCTTGGGACATGTAGGATTTTACAGGAGATTTATAAAAGATTTTTCGAAAATTGTAAAGCCCCTGTACAACCTATTGGCCACTAACACTCCATTTGTTTTTGACAAGGAATGCATGCATGCCTTTGAAACTCTGAAAGCAAAGCTTATCACTAAACACTTCATTTCTGCACCCGACTGGGACTTACCATTCGAACTGATGTGTGATGCCAATGACAATGCCATTGGCGCAGTTCTGGGGCAGAGACATGATAAGCTCCTACACGTCATTTATTATGCCAATCGTGTTCTAAGTGATGCACTGAAGAACTACACCACCACAGAGAAGGAATTACTTACAGTGGTTTATGCCATTGACAAGTTTAGATTTTATTTAATAGGGTCTAAGGTCATTATCAATACTGACCATGCTGCTCTCAAATATCTTCTCACCAAGCAGCATTCTAAGCCAAGACTGATAAGATGGATGCTACTCTTGTAAGAGTTTGATATTGAAATTACAAATAGAGAAGTATCAGAGACCCAAGTGGCAGACCACTTATCTCAGATTGAGCCAGTAGAAGGGACTGCGCTTCCCTCTACTGAGGTATCCGAAACCATTCCTGATGAGCAACTTCTTGTGATTCAAATAGCCCATTGGTTTGTGGATATTGCAAACTACAAGGCAGTAAGATTCATCCCCAAGGAATACAGTAGACAGCAAGCTCAAAAACTCATACATGATGCAAAGTACTACTTGTGGGATGAACCATACCTCTTCAAAAGGTGCTCAGAAGGTATAATCCGCCAGTGCGTGTCTAAAGAGGAAGGATAGAAAATCCTATGGCACTGCCATGGCTCAGAATATGGAGGACATTTTGGAGGTGAGCTAACAGCCAACAAGGTTCTCCAGAGTGGCTTTTACTGCCCAACACTCTTTAAGGACGCCCGAGAGTTTGTTTGTGACTGTGATAGCTACCAAAGGGCTAGCGATCTCCCTTATAGTCACGACATGCCTCAGCAAGGGATCCTAGAGATTGAGCTATTTGATGTGTTGGGAATAGATTTCTTGGGACCTTTCCCACGTTCATTTTCGAACACCTACATCCTTGTGGCAGTAGACTATATGTCCAAGTTGGTTAAGGCAGTCGCTTCACCCACTAATGACGCAAGAGTAGTGATGAAGTTTCTCCGAAAACATATCTTCAATAGGTTCGGTGTCCCACGGACACCAATCTATGATGGAGGCACTCACTTCTGTAATAGACAGCTTGACTCCCTTCTGCACCGCTATGGCGTTCGCCATAGAGTGGCCACACCATATCATTCGCAGATAAATGGGCAAGTCGAGGTCTCCAACAGAGGACTAAAGTGAATTCTGGAATGAATCATGAGCACCTCCAGAAGGGATTGGGTGAGGAAGCTTGATGATGCTCTCTTGGCATATAGGATAGCTTTCAAGATCCCTATAGGAACATCACCATATCAACTGGTGTATGGGAAGGCATGTCATTTGCCACTGGAGCTGGAACACAAAGGCTACTGGGCAACTAGATTCCTCAACCTAGATGCTAAGGCAGCAAGAGAAAAGAGGTTACTCCAGCTGAATGAGTTAAAAGAGTTCCGACTTGCTGCATTCGAGAATTCAAAAATATATAAAGAGAAAACCAAAAGGTGGCATGACAGGAAGATATCTTCCAGAGTCTTTGAACCAGGCCAGAAGGTCCTGCTCTTTAATTCTAGACTCAAGCTATTCCCTGGAAAGCTCAAGTCACGTTGGACTAGACCCTTCGTGGTCACTAATATGTCACCTTGTGGATACATAGAACTCAAAAGTAAAGACTCCGACAAAAGGTTTACTGTTAATGGACAGAGAGTCAAATATTACCTTGGGGACAAGGTCGAGCAAGAAAGCTCTACACTGCTACTAAATTGAGTACACTGAAGTCCATCTAACGACAGTAAAGGAGAACTTGTTGGAAGGCAACCCAACGATTAATAGTATATTATTGTTTTCTATTACTCTATTTATTCTCATTCTCATCTGATTTAATTTTCCATCCATTTTAATTAAATTCCATAGTTACTTTGCTTCCTAATGTTTGTGATCATGTATACCTCTTATAACAGAGACAAAAAAGTTTAGAACTCAAAACAGATCACCCTAGGGTAAGCCCCTTGCTAGCGTTGAATGCCAGACAAGGGGAAGGATGGGCGTTCAACGCCCAAGAAGGAGGAGCATAGCTGGCGTTGAACATCAGGGAAGGATCCCCTTTGCGGCATTCAATGCCCTACTAAGAGCAAGAATCTGGCGTTGAACGCCAGCCAGGGAGCAATGGCTGGGTGTTCAATGCCCAAAGGGGATGGAGACTTGGCCTTGAATGCTAGCCAGGGTGCATAGGCTGGGCATTCAACGCCCTCAAAGGGATGGAAAGCTGGCATTGAACGCCAGCCAGGGAGCAAAGGCTGGGCATTCAACGCCAATGAGGAGCACAATCTTGGTGTTGAATGCCAGAATAGAGGTATTCTGGGTGTTCAATGCCCCGATCAGGATAGGAAGGTTTGACTTTTTTAAATCATATCTTTTTTAAATCTTATCTTTTCAAATCATCTTTTCCAAAGTCAACTACTTTTGATTCAATTATTTTTTAACATCATCTTTTAAATTTAAATTCTTTTCAATTCATTTAAATTTTAAAATTTTTTCAAATATTTCTCAATTATTTTTCAAATCTTTTTCCTTTCTTTTTCAAATCTTTTTGTTAATCTTTTAAAATCTTTTTCATATCTTTAATGCTTTAACAATTTTAAATTTTATCTTTCTTATCTTTTTAAAAGATTTTGAATCATATCTTTACTATCTTTTTTCTAATTAATTTTTGAAAACCACCCCCACCCTCCCAATATATATATACCATTCGTACCACAATGACTCGTCATCCACCCTCCATTCGAATTCTTCTCCACTTCTTTGTCTTCCTCTCCTTTTTTTTTGCTTGAGAACGAGCAAAACTATTAATTTTGGTGTGGAAAGAGCCTTGCTCTCTCGTTCATCCGAACTCCACGGCTCCAAAGAGTGGGAAATCAACTTCAAAAAGCAAGAAAGAAGACGGCCTACTAACACCATTAGCTGTCTTCAAACCTTACAGATTCTACACCAAACAGTATGAAGAACATTATTATAAAATAATGAGTAAGAGGACATTGATCCGGGAGGACAAATTGGAATTAAAAGAAGATGAGTACTCAAAGATCCAAGAACAAATCCGAATGAGGGGCTAGAAAACTCTGGCCAACCCTATAACCGATGTTGGAATAGTAATGATCGATGAATTTTATGCAAATATGCGAATGATAGAAAAGCAAAAGAAAGATGGACAAGGATTCCATAGATTCCGGACCATGGTCCGAGGAAACACTCTCTATTTTCATCTTGATAAAGTAACAGAGATCTTTAAATTACCCCCACAACGAGATGATCCAGAATTCTTTAATAGGAGGTTATAAGCCAATCCAAAGCTGGATCAGGTCCTAGAGGACATATATCTGCCTGGAGCTCAATGGATCAATGACACAAAAGGCAAACCAAACCAACTGAGAAGAGTGGACCTCAAACCAGTTGCTAGGGGTTGGGTAGACTTCATTGGGCACTCCATTCTCCCCACTAGCAATTGGTCTGAAGTCACTATTGAAAGAGTTTAGGGTTTAAGGTGTTGAACGCTGACTTGGGGTACCTTCTTGGGTGTTGGAAGCTGGTCTCTCCTCCCTTGGACGTTGGACACCAGAAAAGGGCAGATGGCTGACGTTGAATGCTAATTTTGGGCCTTCAATTCTGAAGTAAAGTATGGACTATTATACATTGCTGGAATGAACTGGATGTTAGCTTTCCGTAGCCGTTGAGAACACTCCATTTGGACTTCTTGTTGCTCCAAAAAAGCTTTTTCGAGTGCAAAGAGGTCAGATCCTGACAACATCTACAGTGCTTTCTCTGCCTTTGAATCAGACTTTTGCTCCAGCTCCTCAATTTCAGCCAGAAAATATCTGAAATTGCATAAAAATACACAAACTCAAAGTAGAATCCAAAATTTGAATTTTGCACTAAAACCTATGAAAACTTAATAAAACTTAAACAAAACATACTAAAAACTATATGAAAATGATGGCAAAAAGTGTATAAAATATCCGCTCATCACAACACCAAATGGTAAAGGAAAATGATCCTTTCTGGTAGAATTATTGAGTCTTCTATAGATAATGCACATACGCCACCATGTAACTGTCCTTGTAGGAATCAGTTCATTCTTTCCATTATGAACCACTGTCATGCCACCCTTTTTGGGAACAACTTGGACAGGGCTCACTGATAAACTCTAATTTTGTGGTTTATCTTCTGCTTATTTTAGGAGATTTTATCACCTTTTCCCATATTTATTCAATAAAATATCATGGTTTTGTAATTCTCTCTTGAATTGTGCTTATGTATAAAAACATGCTTTTTAGGCCCTTAAATTGGTGATTTTCATTCAATTAAATTCCATTCGATGCCTTGATGTGTTTGTTGAGTGATTTCAGGTTCATAAGGCAAGTATTGGATGGAAGAAATAAGGAGAAAAGCATACAAAGAGGAGAATGCATGAAGAAACAAAGATTAGAAATGCATCAATGGGCGCGCACGCGTACAAGGTGCGCACGTACAGAAGTGGTTTCGCATAAAGACGCGCACGCGTACATGACGCGTCCGCACCGATGAAGAATTTGCCAATCGACGTGCACGTGCACATGGCGCGTACGCACCGATACTCTCACGTGACCCACTTAAAGGCAAAACGCTGGGGTGATTTCTAAGCTGCCCAGGCCCAAACCCAACTTGTTTCTGAGTGTATTTCATGCGGAATTGAAGTCCAAGCAAAGGGGGGAGCAATTGTTTGTAACTTAGCATCATGTAGGTTAGTTTCTAGAGAGAGAAGCTCCTTCTTCTCTCTAGAATTAGGGTTCTTAGGCTATTTTGCATCTTAGATCTAGGTCCAACTTCATGTTTTCATCTTGTTTCCTTTATGATTTCTTATTCCTACTACTTGATTCTCTTAGTTTTCATGTTAATTTCTCTTTTATGTTTCTTTTGTGATGGTGAACCCATGTTGGATTTGATTTACATTTAATGAAATTTAATGTTTGATGTTCTTTTAATTGTTGATTTTAGTTATGAATTTACTTTCCTTGCAATTGGTAGTTTGTAGATTTATAATTCTTGCATATTTACCATGCTTTCCCTTTAGTACCCACCAAGTGTTTGACAAAATGCTTGGTTGGATCTTAGAGTAGACTTTGAGCATTTTTGGCTTGGAAGGAGTAATTAGGCAATATTGAGTCATGAAAATCCAACTCATGTTGGTGATCTAGAGTTGTTAGCTAGTATTGTTTTCATTAACTCTAATCTCTTGCTAATTTACTTAGTGAGTTGATTAGGACCTTTGGATTGAGATTAGCTAGTCTTGTTAGACTTTCTTCGAGTGTGAAGATAATATGATACCTTCTTCCATCTTCGGGGATGACGTAATGAGATAAATTCTTGTTTATTATTATGATATGATTGATTAGTCTTTTCTGACATTCTCCCTATGTAAAGATGACATGATACCTTCTTTAATTTGTTGGAGTTGACTAGATAAGATGAATTAATCATTATATGACTAGGATAGAAAGCCTATGATCTCAACCCTTGCCATGAATGTCTCTCTCTTTATTACTTGCTTTCTCTTATTTACTTGTCTTCTTTAAATACTTGCTTGATTTACTTTTCTTGTCATTTATTTCTTGCCCTTTCACCAAAACAAACCCCTTGCACCTTCATAGCCAATAATTGACCACTTCATTACAATTCCTTGTGAGATGACCCAGAGTCTAAATACTTCGGTTAATTCTTATTGGGGTTTGTACTTGTGACAACCAATATTTTTGATGTGAGAATTGTTTGTTGGTTTGGAGCTATGCTCACAACGAAATTCTTATTTTTATAAGAAGAAAATCTAGACCATCGAGCAAAACTCGTTCATCACTCACCCAGGGGCTGTCAGAGATGGGATAAATAATCCCAGCCTCCCAGAGCTTAGCCACTTCCTTTTGCACTACTTCCTTCATAGCCGGATTCAATCGCCTTTGTGGTTGCACCACTGGTTTGGCGTCATCCTCCAGCAGGATTTTTTGCATGCATCGGGTTGGGCTAATGCCCTTAAGGTCACTTATATTCCACCCAAGAGCGGTCTTGTGTGTCTTGAGCACTTGAATTAGTGCTTCTTCTTCTTGTGGCTCTGATGTGGAGCTTAGGATTACAGGTTAAGTGTCTCCATCTCCCAAAAATGCATATTTCAGGGAGGATGGTAATGGCTTGAGCTCGAGCTTTGGAAGCTTATCATATTCCTTTAGAGCACTTAAAGTCTCCTGTATTTCGTTTGCTACCTCCAACTCAAGCTGGGCATCATAGAAGATGTCATCCAGCTCTTCCTCGAGTCTTGTCACCATGTGCACTTCTTCCACCAGGGAGTCGATGTTGTCAATGCTCTTGTACTCCTTTGGAGTGTCTGGATGCTGCATGGCTTTGACAGCATTTAGCAAATATTCATCCTCATTGACTCTCAAGGTTATTTTCCCTTTCTGAACATCAATGAGGATTCTTCCTGTAGCTAGGAAGGGTCTTCCTAGGATAAGAGATGCACTTTTGCACCCATCCATATCCAGCACCCCAAAGTCAGCGAGAAAAGCAAAGGGTCCAACCCTAACGATCATATCGTCAACTATGCTTGATAGGAACTTAACAAAACCATCAGCAAGTTGAAGGCATATACGGGTTGGTTTGACTTCATGAGTCAAGCAGAGCTTTTTTACTAATGAAGCAGGTATTAGGTTGATGCTTGCTCCAAGATCACATAGTGCTGTCCTTGTGCAAGCATTCCCTAGAGTGCATGGTATCATAAAGCTCCCATCATCTTTGAGTTTCTCTGGTAAGCTATTTTGAATGACTGCACCTCATTCTTCAGTGAGGAGGACCGTTTTTGTCTCTCTCCAATCCTTCTTATGACTTAAAATATCCTTCATGAACTTAGCATAAGAAGGTATCTATTCAAGAGCCCCTGCGAAAGGGATCTTGATTTCTAATGTTCTGAGATAATCCGTAAAGCGGGCAAACTGTTTATATTTTTTCGCTTGACAGAGTTTCTGAGGGAATGACATCTTGGCCTTATACTCATCAATCCTGGTTGATGGAGGTTGAGTGCCTTGTGTATTGGAATGGGGGTTACTAGCTTGCTTAGGAGGGTTGTTATCAGTATGTGACTGACCACCCTTGCCTGGGCATTCAACGCCCTTATTGCTACCCCCTTCTTGGGGTTTAATGCCAGGGACATTATTCCCTTGTGGGCATTCAACACCCTTGTTGTTATCCCTAATTGAGCGTTCAACGCCAGGGATGGATACCCCTTCTTGGCGTTAAACATCAATGACATTCCTTTTTTGGGCATTCAACGCCCTCAAAGATGTCTTGGACATCAATCTAGAATTCCTCTGTTAGCTTTTCTTCCTTTGATCTCTTGTTACACTGAGGTTGGGTGTTTAAGGATTTTCCACTTCTCAGTTAAATAGCCTGGCATTCCTCTGTTATCTGCTTGGATAATTGCTGCCTTGTTTGACTCAGCTGGGCTTCTACATTCCTGTTAGAAGCCTGTGTTTCTCGAAAATCCTCTTGCAATTCTAGTAGTTACTGGACAAGGGTGTGTAGTTGCTAAGTCAATGGGCTATCCTGTTCTGGAGTGTTAGGATCAATAGATATTGCCTTAACCTCTCCTTTCATAGAAGTCTCAGCAGTTGAGTACAGATGCTGATTAGTGGCAACTGTCTCAATAAGCTCGTGAGCCTCTTCAATGGTCTTTCTCATATGTATGGAACCACCAGCAGAGTGGTCCAGAGACATTTTAGCCATGTCTGAAAGTCCATATTAAAAAGATGTCTAGCTGTACCCATTCTGAAAACATTTCAGTAGGACATTTTCCTAGCATCCTTCTATACTTCCCGCAGGCATCATGAAGACATTCATTGTTCTCTTGTTTGAAGCCCTGGATATTCAACCTTAGCTGGGTTAACTTCCTTGGAGGGAAGTATTGATTCAGGAACTTGTCTACTAGTTGTTTCCATGTTTTCAAGCTAGATTTGGGATGGTTATCCAACCACCTCTTTGCTTGGTCCTTTATAGCAAAAGGAAAGAGTAATAGTCTGTAGACATCTTGATCTACTCCCTCACTACGTACTATGTTAGCAATCTGTAAGAAATCTTCCAGGAACTCTGTAGGTTCTTCCTGTGAAAGTCTAGAATACTGGCAGTTCTGCTACACCAGAGTAATGAGTTGAGGGTTCAGCTCAAAGTTACTTGCTCTGATGGGAGGTATGCTAATACTTCTTCCATAGAAGTCAGCAGTAGGGGTTGTGTAGGACCACATAGTTCTTCTAAAATCTTCATTGCCATTCGGGTTCATGATGAAGAAAGGTAGGAGAAGTAGAAGAATTAGGGATAAAGATGTAAATTAAAATATTTTATATTTTAAATTTTTTTAATTTAATTTAATTCGAAAATAAAGGTTAATTAACTAAAAAAATTTAATAAATTTTGAAAAAAGAAGAAGGAGAAGTAGAGGAAGGTTTTTCCAAAATAGAAGAGAGAGGAATTAATTAGGAAGTTTTGAAAAGGAAGAAAGAGAAAACAAGTAACTTAATTAAAAAATATTTGAAATTGGTGCATGAATCCCCACACTCTGTACAGCTGTACCAGCAAGTACACTGGGTCATCCAAGTAATACCTGAGCAAGTCAGGGTTGATCCTACGAGGATTGTGGTTTGAAGCAAGCTATGGTTATCATGCAGGTCTTAGTTAGGCGAATCAGAAGGTTGTTGGATTGATCTAAGGGCAATTAATATATATTGTATATATTAAAATCAATTGGAGTTGCTTTGCCTTTCTGGATTAACTCTGGTATTACTGTCTTCTTGGCTTGTGAGTGATTTCTTCAATGGCAGGCTGTATGTGATTGACGCCATGGGCCATGGTCATCAATCTCCTCTGCTCCAGATCAAATGCCATTGGCCGTGGTCATCTGATCTAATGAAGGGTGAAGCTCTAGCAGTTCATTCTCCTGGCAATTCTACTCAAAACGCCACAGACAGGGTCAAATCTTCTGGATTAGAGAATGCTACTTCTTTGGATTCTAGCCTATACCACAAGACCCTAATCTCCCTGAAAATCGGCTGAACTGGTGTCTCAAGAAGTCCCCAACGAAGTCGTGGATTAGCCGTCTGAGAGATGTATAAATATAGCTGTTGGTTCGCGCTTTCCAGTCACGTATTCACACGAACCTAAGTAGACGCGGGTGTTTGTCAGGCACGTTCATCTTAGTATGATGAACAGAGCTGATTGTCACAATCATCCTATTCACCGTGTTGAAGAACGAATATACATCTTAGAAATAAATCAAACATGGATCGAAGAAGAAACAGTAATACTTTTATTAATTCATAGGACTCAGCAGGGCTACTCCCCTCAACCTAGGAGGTTTAAAAACTCATACTGAAAGGAAAATACAATGGTAGAAATGTGTAAAGTCTGCGTGATGGGCAAAGAATGTGAAATACAATTTAAATACTAAACAGATGACTAGTTAGGGTAAAATAGTCTATTTAGTGCTAAAATTTACTTCTGGGGCCCACTTGGTGAGTGTTTGGACTGAGCTTTGATAAGATCCATGATCTAGGAGATCTCTAGGGCATGAAACGCAGGCTAGGGGGTTCTCTCTGGGTGTTTGGACGCTGGTCTCTGCTCTTTGGGCGTTGGATGCCTGGAAGGGGGCAGGAGGCTGGCGTTAAACACCAGTTTTGGGCCTTCTAATCCGAAGAAAGTATTGACTATTATACATTACCAGAAAGCTCTGAAAGTAAGCTTTCCATAGTCATTGAGAACGCTGAATTTGAATATCTGTAGCTCCAGAAATGCTCTTCCGAGTGCAAGGAGGTCAGATCCAGACAACATCTGCAGTGCTTTCTCTGTCTCTGAATCAGACTTTTTCTCCAGCTCTTCAATTTCAACCAGAACTTACCTAAAATTGTACAAAAACATAAAAACTCATACTATAATCCAAAAAAGTGA
>NC_029791.2:78364891-78370419 GCF_000816755.2 Arachis ipaensis
AAAACTAAACAAAACATGCTAAAAACTATATGAAAATGATGCCAAAAAGCGTATAAAATATCTGCTCATCACAACACCAAACTTAAACTGTTGCTTGTCCCTAAGCAACTAAAAATGCAATAGGATAAAAAATAAAATTAAGATACAATAGATTTCAAAGTTTCTAATGAAGCTCAGTTACAATTAGATGAGCGGGACTTAGTAGCTTTTTGCTTCTGAATAGTTTTGGCATCTTACTATCCAATGAGACTTAGAATGGTTGGCATCTTTAAGAACTTAGAATCCGGATGATATTATGGATTCTCCTAGTTCAGTTCTTTTTTATTGTTCATCACAGCTTTTAGAGTCTTAGTCGTGACCCTAAGAACTTTGTTTTCCAATATTACCACCGGATACATAAATGCCACAGACACTTTAACTGGTGAACCCTTGTCAGATTGTAATTCAACTTTGCTAGAATCCCAGATAGAGGTTTCTAGAGTTCTTAAGAACACTCTTTTTGCTTTGGATCACGACTTTAACCGCTCAGTCTCAAGTGTTTCACTTGACACCTTCACGCCACAAGCACATGGTCAGGGACAGCTTGATTGAGCCGCTTAGACCAGGATTTTATTCCTTTAGGTCCTCCTATCCACTGATGCTCAAAGCCTTGGATCCTTTTTCCCTTGCCTCTTAGTTAAAGGGTTATTGACTTTTTGCTCTTGCCTTTTGGTTTAAAAAGCTATTGGCTTTTTCTGCTTTCTTTTTCTTTTTTTTTCTTTTTTGCCAAATTTTTTTTCGCATGCAAGCTTTTTTTTTCTTTTTGCTTCTTTTTCTTGCTTCAAGAATCAATTTTTAGATTTTTCAGATTATCAATAATATTTCACTTTTATCATCATTCTTTCAAGAGCCAACATTCTAAAATTACAACTTCAAATATGCACTAGAACAAGAGATATACGGGATATTTTACAACTTCAAGTAATGCCACCACATCAACATAATTAAACTATTCTTATTATAAACTTGAAATTCATATACCTCTCAATTCTTTTCAAATAAAATTTTCTTTTAAGCAAGGTGAGAGATATATGGGATATTTTACAACTTAAAGACATCAATGCAAATGATCATACAACTAGAACAAGAGAACAAATAAAATAACAGACAGAAAATAGAAAAATAATAAAAGGAAAGGAAGTAAAAGTGAACAAGTCCACCTTTAACGGTGGCGACTAGTGCTCCTCCTTGAGGATCCAACGTGATGCTTGATCTCTTCTATGTCACTCCTTTGCCTTTGTTGTTCTTCCCTCATAGCCCTTTGCTCTTCTCTAATGGCTCTTTGATATTCTCTTATTTCATTGAGGGTGGTGGAATGCTCTTGATGCTCCATGTTAGTACTTAATTCTCCAAGAGATGTTTGCCATTCATTCCAATAGCTTTGAGGAGGAAAATATATCCCTTGAGGCATCTCAGGGATTTCATGCTGAGGCGGATGCACAGACTCTTGTGCATGGTCTTTAATTTTCTCCATCCTCTTCTTAGTGATGGGCTTGTCCTTCCCAATGGAGATATCTCCATTTATGACAATTCCAGCTGAATTGCATAGATGACAGATGAGGTGTGGGAATGCCAACCTTGCTTTGGTGTGAGGCTTCTCAGCTACCTTGTACAATTCTTGAGGAATTAGCTTATGTACTTCTACCTCACTTCCAATCATGATGCAATGAATCATGATGGCTTTGTCAACAGTCACTTCTGACCGATTGCTAGTGGGAATGATGGATCTTTGGATGAATTCCAACCATCCTCTAGCCATGGGCTTGAGGTCAACCCTTCTTAGTTGAATGGGCTTACCTTGGGAATCCCTTTTCCACTATGCTCCTTTCACACAGATGTCTGAGAGTACTTGATCCAAGCTCTGATCAAAGTTAACTCTCCTAGTGTAAGGATGAAGATCTCCTTGCATTAGAGGCAAGTTGAACGCCAACCTCACACTTTCCAGGATGAAATCTAAGATTCTCCCTCAGACCATGGTGATCCAATTCCTTGGATTTGGGTTCACACTAGTGTCATGGTTTTTTGTACCCACGCGTTAGCATAAAACTCTTGCACCATTAGAATCCCAACATATTGAATGGGGTTGGTTAGGACTTCCCAACCTCTTCTTTGGATTTCTCTTTGGATTTCTGGATACTCATTCTTCTTGAGCTTGAAAAGGTCCTCAGGGATCACTTTCTTCTCTGCCAAACTTTATAGAAGTGTTCTTGATGAGCTTTGGTGATGAATCTCTCCATCTTTTAAGATTCATAGGAGGTGGCTACTACCTTTCCTTTCCTTTTTCTGGAGGGTTCTCCAACCTTGGGTGCCATTGTAATGGAAAGAAAAAAGCTATGCTTTTCCAACACCAAACTTAAAACTTTGCTCGTCGTCGAGAAAAATAAAAATAAAGAGAAGAATGGAGTAGAAGAAGAAAAAAATAAAAGGAGATGGAGGGAGAGAGAGGGCTCGGCTAGTGGGGCTTATGATTGTATGAGAGGTGTGTGTATGAAGGGGTATGAAGAGGGGTATTTATAGGGATTGGGTAGCGGTGGGTTCGGTCATAGGTGGGAAATTTGAATTTAAAGTGGGTGGGAGTTGGTGAGAGTTATGATGGATTTGGGGAAGTGGTAAGGATGTGATTGGGCTAGGATTTATAGGAAAGTGTGTGTGGGGAAGTGTGAAAGTAAGTGGGGTAGGTGTAGCTGCTGTGGGACCCACTGCTCCTGAGAGGCTAGGGAATCCAGATTCCCTGCTTCTCTGTACTGGCATTTGAATGCCCAGGGGATGCTCCTTGGCTGGCGTTTAACGCCAACAATGCTGTCCATGAGGGGCGTTGAATGCCCAGGGACTACTCCCTAAGTGGCATTCAACTTTAATGACACTTCATCCAAAGTGTTCGGTTTTCACTGCTGTGAATTCTGTCTCTGTTCTGACTAATGCACATGATCATGACTCTCAAAATAAAATGATAAAAATAATTAAATAAGGTTAGGTTGCCTCCTAAGAAGCGCTTCTTTAACGTCATTAGCTTGACGGTTAGCTCCTTACGGAGGTGAGTATGGGCTCATATTTTTGCCCCTTGCAGTGAACCTTCTTCCTGTCTTCCCATGAATGAGCTCCACATGCTCTAAAGATAGGATACGACTCACTATGTTTAGTAAGACTGGCTTTTTGGTGAAGACAACTCTCATGCCAGGTGAGAGGCCTTTAGTTGGGACTTTCTTATCCATCCAGCCTTGAGGTGCTTTCTTCTTAGTACCTTTGTGCGTAGAGCTTGTTGATGGCTGCCCAACACCAAACTTAGAATTGATGTCTAGGGACTCTGTAATGCTTTGCACAGAAAGAGAGGGTTGGAACACTCAGTGTTGCACAGTTATCTCTCTTTTATTTGAGAGAAAAATGGGATGAGGCATACTGAATAGGATGTGAACCTCCCCTAGTTGTAGAGTCAGTTCTCCCTTACCCACATCAATGATAGCATTGGCAGTGGCTAGGAAACGTCTTCCAAAGATGACAAAGTCATCCTCATCCTCTCCTATATCCAAGACTATAAAGTTTTCAAGGATGTAGTGGTTTTCAACTTTGACTAAAACATCCTCTACTAACCCATATGGCCTCTTCATTGTCTTGTCTTCTATCTCTAGTGAGATGTTTATAGCTTGTACCTCAAAGATTTCCAGTTTCTCCAATACAGAGAGTGGCATGAGATTGATACTTGACCCTAGTTCACACAGAACCTTGTCAAAGGTCATGGTGCCTATCGTGCAAGGGATCAGAAAGCATCCATGATCTGGAAGCTTCTGAGGTAGTCTTTATTGAACCAAAGCATGGAGTTCTTTGGTAAGCAGTGGAGGTTCTTCCTCCAAAGGCTTTTTACTAAATAGCTTGGCATTCAGCCTCATAAGAGCAACTAGGTACCGAGCAACTTGCTCTTCCCTAGTGTCTTCATCCTCATCCCAGGATGAAAATTCATCAGAACTTATACACTACAGGAGTGCATTCAAAGGAACCACTATGGTCTTTATATGAGCCTTGGCTTCCTTTGGTTCTGGGATAGGGGGTTCTTGGGTGGGATTTGAGCACTCAGAGGGTGTACTTTTACTAGCATTTAACGCCAACTCTATTAGCTTATTGGGCATTAAGCGCCCATGCTGTTCACCCTTACTGGCGTTAAATGCCAGTCCCTCTGTCATGTTGGGCATTGAACGCACAGCAGGGGTCTCCTTGATGGCGTTGAACGCCAGCTACCCTGGGTGTCTGGGCGTTGAACGCCTAGTGAGGGGTTCCTCGCTAGCGTTCAGCGCCAGGCTGGCTACCTGTTTGGGTGTTAAACGCCTAGTGAGGGGTTCCTCACTAGCGTTCAGCGCCAAAATGCCTGCCTATTTAGGCGTTGAACGCCCAGCCAGTACTCCCTGGCTGGCGTTCAACGCCAACTCTGCTGATAGGATTGGCGTTGAACGCCCAGTGATATGTCCTTCACTGGCATTCAATGCCACCCCATTCTCTCCAGACTCAGCTTCTACCTCCATGGTTATGGCCTTGCACTCTTCTCTTGGGTTCACCTCAGTGTTTCTTGGAAGAGTGTCAGGAGGAGTCTAAGGGATCCTCTTGCTCAGTTAATCAACCTGTACCTCCAAATTTCTAATGGAGGATCTTGTTTCATTCATGAAACTCTGAGTGGTCTTAGAAAGGCTGGAAACCAAAGTTACTAAGTAAGAAAGGCTCTCCTTAGAAGTTTCTATATTTCCTTAAGAAGATGGGAATGGTGGTCTGTTGTTGAACCTATTCTGGTTCCTTCCACCTAGATTATTATTAAAACTTTTCTGTGGTTTCTGTTGATCCTTCCATGAGAGGTTAGGATGATTCCTCCATGAAGGATTGTAGGTGTTTCCATAAGGTTTTCCCATGTAATTCACCTCCTCCATGGTAGGTTGATCAGGATCATAAGCTTCTACTTCAGAAGAAGCTTCCTGAGTACTACCAGATGCAGCTTGCATTCCAGTTAAATTGGGAGATCATATTGACCTATTGGGTCAAGATCTTGTTCTGAGCCAGTATGGCATCCAGAGTATCAATTTCAAGAGCTCCTTTCTTCTGAGAGATCCCATGATTCATAGGATTTCTTTCAGAAGTATACATGAATTGGTTGTTTACAACAATCTCAATGAGTTCTCTAGCTTCTTTAGGTGTTTTCTTCAAGAGGAGTAATCCACTTGCAGAACTGTCCAATAAAATCTTGGACATCTTAGACAGACCATCATAGAACACGCCTATGATGGACCATTCTGAGAGCATGTCAGGAAGACATCTCCTAACCAGTTGCTTGTATCGTTCCCAAGCTTCATAGAGGGATTCACCTTCTCTTTGTCTGAAGGTTTGGATATCCACTCAAATTTTGCTCATCCTTTGATGGGGAAAGAATTTAGCAAGAAAAGTATTAACCAGATTTTTCCAAGAGTTTAGACTCTCTTTTGGTTGAGAATCCAACCATGTCTTAGCACTGTCTC
>NC_029791.2:78370490-78372378 GCF_000816755.2 Arachis ipaensis
CCAAGAGTTCAGGCTTTCTTTAGGTTGTGAGTCCAACCATGTCCTAGCTCTGTCTCTTACAGCAAAAGGAAAGAGCATAAGTTTATAGACCTCAGGATTTACTCCGTTGGTCTTTACAGTATCACAGATTAGCAAGAACTCAGCTAAAAACTGATATGGATCTTCCATTGGAAGTCCATGAAACTTACAATTCTGTTGCAGAAGAGAGACTAACTGAGGCTTAAGCTCAAAATTGTTTGCTCCAATGGCAGGTACAGAGATGCTTTTGCCATATAAGTCAGAGGTAGGCATGGTGTAGTCACCAAAAACTTTTCTTGCTTCCTCTTGGGGTTCGGCCGTGTCTTCCCTTTCTTGTTCAAAGCTTTCTGAAAGGTCTCTTCCAAAGTGTTGTGCTTTAGCTTGTTGTATATGCCTCCTTAGAGTTTTCTCAGGTTCAGGATCAGGGGTCAAGAGGTGTTCTTTATTCCTATTCCTGGTCATAAACAAGAAAAGAAGAAAAGAAAGAAAAGAAGAAGGCTTTTTATGCCACTTGGACCTAGAGCTTCCAATTAGATGTGAAGAAAGAAGAGAAAGAAGAGAGAAAGAAAAGTGAAGATAGAAGAGGAGAGGGGAGTAGAATTCGAATAAATGGAAGTAGATATGAGAAGAATTAGAAATAGAAAATTTTTATTTTATTAATTAATTTTCAAAAACTATGGTTAATAATTTAAAAAGGAATTGAAATTTAGTTAGTCAATTTTCAAAAATAGAAGAGAGAGAAGAAGAAGGAGTTTTCGAGAATTAAGAGAGAGAATAGTTAGTTAGGAAGTTTTGAAAAAGAAGAGAGAGAAGATAAATAGTTAATTAAGAAAATATTTGAAAATAAAATAAGATAAGAGATAAGATAAGAAAAGATTTGAATTTAAAAAAAATTTTAAATTAAAAAAAGATAAGATGAGAAATTAAAAAGATTTGAAAAAAATTTGACTTTAAAATTGGGAGTTAGTAAAGATAAGATAAGAAATTGAAAAGATTTGAAAAAGATCTTAAAAAGATAAGATTTGAAATTTGATTTTGAAAAAGATTTAATTTTAAAGTTTGAAATTTGAATTCTTAAAATTAAAATTTAGAAAAAGATAAGATTTTTAATTTTGAAAAGATTTGGTTTTTGAAAATTGAAAACTAAGATAAGATAAGATAAAAAAATTTAAAATTGAAATCTGAATTTTTAATTAAAAATTTCGAAAATTAAGCTAAAATAAAAATAGAGAAGATATTTTTTATTTTTGAATTTAATGAGGAAAGAGAAAGAGAAGTAAAAGACATAAAACATAAAATTTTTACATCTAGCGCCCCAAAATTTTTGAATGTTTAAGGGAAAAACACAATGGGACACCAAACTTAAAAATTTTAAGATCAAAACACAAAGAAGACACAAGAACATTTTGAAGACTAACATGAACACAAAGAACAAGACTCAAGAAATTTAAAGAACACAAGAACACACAAAGAACACCAAACTTAAAAACAAAAACAGAAAACAGGTATAACACAAACCAAGAACAAAGATAAAAAAAGAAAATAAAAATTTTTGAAAAATATTTTTGATTTTTATTTTCGAAAATAGAGGAGAAGAAAATAAAAGTAAAAGACTCAAATAAAATAAAAATTACCTGATCTAGGTAGCAAGACAATCCGTCAGTTTGTCCTAACTCGAACAATTCCCGGCAACGGCACCAAAAACTTCTTGCACGAAATTCCCACACTCTCTACAACTGTACCAGCAAGTGCACTGGGTCGTCAAAGTAATACCTGAGCGAGTCAGAGTCGATCCCACGAGGATTGTGGTTTGAAGCAAGCTATGGTTATTTTGTAGGTCTTAGTCAGGCGAATCAGAAGGATGTTGGAT
>NC_029791.2:78372635-78393480 GCF_000816755.2 Arachis ipaensis
GCAATTAATATATATTTATATATTAAAATTAGTAATATGAATATAGTTGAAGATTGGAGTTGCTTTGCCTTTCTGGATTAACTCTGGTATTACTGTGTTCTTTGCTTGTGAGTGATTTATTCAATGTCAGTCTGTATGTGATTAACGCCATGGGCCGTG
Organism: Arachis ipaensis; assembly: GCF_000816755.2. Lineage (NCBI taxonomy): Eukaryota > Viridiplantae > Streptophyta > Magnoliopsida > Fabales > Fabaceae > Arachis > Arachis ipaensis. Next base: position 78,372,795 of record NC_029791.2, read on the forward strand.
GTCCTCAATCTCCTCTGCTCCAGATCAAACGCCATTGGCCGTGGTCATCTGATCTGATGGAGCGTGAAGCTCTAGCAGTTCATTCTCCTGGCGGTCCTACTCAAAACGCCGCAGACAAGGTCGAATCTTTCGGATCAGAAAATGCTGCTTATTTGGATTCTAGCCTATACCACGAGACCCTAATCTCCTTGGAAATCGGCTGAACTGGTGTCTTGAGAAGTTCCCAATGAAGTCGTAGATTAGCCGTCTGAGAGATGTATAAACATAGTTGTTGGTTCGCACTTTCCAGTCACGTATTCACACGAACCCAAGTAGATGCGGGTGTTTGTCAGGAACGTTCGTCTTAGTATGATGAACAAAGCTGATTTTCACTGATCATCCTATTCAGTGTGTTGAAGAACGAATATACATCTTAGAAATAAATCAAACATGGATCGAAGAAGAAACAATAATACTTTTATTAATTCATAGAACTCAGCAGGGCTCCTCCCCTCAACCTAGAAGGTTTAGAAACTCATACTGAAAGAAAAATACAATGGTAGAAATGTGTAAAGTCTGCATGATGGGCGAAGATTGTAAAATACACTTTAAATACTAAACAAATGACTAGTAAGGGTAAAATAGTCTATTTACTGCTAAAATCCACTTCTGGGGCCAACTTGGTAAGTGTTTGGGCTGAGCTTTGATGAGATGCACGTGCTAGGAGATCTTTAGGGCGTGAAACACTGGCTAAGGGGTCCCCTCTGGGCGTTTGGATGCTGGTCTCTCCTCTTTGGGTGTTGGACGCTTGGAAGGGGGTAGGAGGCTGGCGTTGGACGCCCGTTTTGGGCCTTCAAATCCGAAGTAAAGTATGGACTATTAAGCATTTCTGGAAAGCTCTGGAAGTCAGTTTTTCATATCCATTGAGAATGCTCCATTTGGACTTCTGTAGCTCTAGAAAATCTCTTCCTAGTGCAAGGAGGTCAGATCCGAACAGCATCTGCAGTGCTTTCTCTGTCTTTGAATCAGACTTTTGCTCCAGCTCCTCAATTTCAGCCTGAAATTGTATAAAAACACAAAAACTCATAGTAGAATCCAAATATGTGAATTTAACACTAAAACCTATAAAATATAATAAAAACTAAACAAAACATACTAAAAACTATATGAAAATGATGCCAAAAAGTGTATAAAATATCTGCTCATCAGAAATCAAGATAAGATTTGAAAAAGATTTAAATATAAATTTTGAAATTTGAATTTCGAATTTTGAATTTTGAAATTTAAAATTTGAATTTTGGATTTTGAATTTTAAAATTTGAATTTTAAAGACTGAATTAGAATTAGAATTAAGATAAGATAAGATTTTTAAAAAGATTTGAAAAAGATTTTAAAATTTAAAAGAAGATACGATAGAGAAGATTTTAAATTAAAAAGAAGATAAGTTAGGTAAGCAAGATAAGGAAGTTAAGAAAAGATAACTTTTTAATTTAAAAACATTTGAAATCAAAATTTTAAAAGAAACGTAAGGTATTTAAGAATCAAATTTTAAAAGAAAAGATTTTAACAGATTTTAAAAGATATGATTTTAAAATTTAAATCTTGACTTGACTAATAAGAAAACACCTAATTTAAAAATTGAATTTAAATGTGCAAAATTTTCGAAAATTAATGCAAGATAAGAAAAGATATTTAAATTTTTTTTTATTTTTTGAATTTAATGAAAAAAGAGAAAAATAACAAAAAGACACCAAACTTAAAATTTTTAGATCTATGACACCTAGAATTCAAAAATTGCAAAGATAAACACAAACATTTTGAAGATCAATAAGAACACCAAGAACAAAACTTAAAGAATTCAAAGAAAATAAAGAGAATGCAAAGGACACCAAACTTAAAAATTTTGAAAACCAAAGATACCAATTTTGAAAATTTTAAAAGAAAAGACACAAGAAGACACCAAACTTAAGGATTGACACAAGATTCAAATAAAAGACATTATTTTTGGAAATTTTTAGAAAAAAAGGACTCAAGAAATTCCAAAATTCAGCAAGAACAAGAACAAAAGACTCAAACCAAAAATAAAGATTGATAAAGAAAAGTAAAAGTTTTTTGAAAAAGTTTTGATTTTTTTCGATAAAGAAGAAGAAAATAAAAGACTCTAACAAAATTAAAAACAATCCCCGGCAACGGCACCAAAAACTTGGTGTGCGGAATTACACTTCGCACAACTGAACCAGCAAGTGCACTGGGTCGTCCAAGTAATACTTGAGTGAGTCAGGGTTGATCCCACGAGGATTGTGATTTGAAGCAAGCTGTGGTTATCTTGTAGATCTTAGTCAGGCAGATTAGAAAGTTGATTAGTTTTTTAGAACGCATAAAAGTGAAATAAAGATAACGTTACTCAGTTGATGGTGAATGCGATGATAAGAAGATGGTTAAGGCTTTGGAGATGCTTTATTCTTCTGGATCAATTCGGTTTTATTGTCTCCTCCAATTGTGAATGATTTCTTCTATGGCAGGCTGTATGTGATCAACGCCTTTCTTGAGAGGTTGCCAATTCTCCACCAGAGCTGAACACCAGGGTTAGTTCATATCCAGTCTGATTGAGGGTGAAGCTCCTGCAGTCCATTCCGCTTAGTTATCCTACTCAAAATGCCACAGACAAGGTCGAATTTTCTGGATCAGAGAATGTTGTTCCTTTGAATCTAGCCTCTACCATAAAGACTCTGATCTCCCCATACTCGGCTAAACTGGTGTCTCGAGAAGTCTCCAACGAAGTCGTGGATTAGCTGTCTAAGAGATATATAATCAAGCTAGTGGTTCATCATTGTCCGATGAAAGACTCACTCTGAACCCATGTAGAATGAGATAACCTTGTGCTGATTTAACTCATTCATAAGGAAGAAGAACAAAGATACATCTTACAATAGATAATCAAACACAGAATGAAGATAGAACAGTAATACTTTTATTAATCCATGAAACTCAGTAGAGCTCTTCCCCTCAACCTAGGAGGTTTAGAGACTCATACTGATAGAAAATACAATGTGAAATGTGTAGAGTGTCAAAAGTCTCTAAAAAGTATATATGTTCTCAAATAAATACTAGACTAATAACTAAGGGTTACATAAAAAGGGTAAAACAGTCTTTTAGTGCAAAAAAATCCACTTTCGGAACCCACTTGGTGAGTGTTTGGGCTGAAAAAAATAGTAACCCACGTCCTACGAGGGCTCTAGGGCGTTGAACACTGGCTAGGGGCACCTTCTTGGGCGTTGGACACCAGGATAGGATAGATGGCTGGCGTTGAATGCCAGTTTTGGGCCTTTAATTCTGAAGCAATGTATAGACTATTATCTATTGCTGGAAAGCCCTGGATGTTAGCTTTTCAATGCCACTGAGAATGCTCTATTTGGAGTTCTGTAGCTCCAGAAAAGCTCTTTCGAGTGCAAGGAGGTCAGATCCTGACAGCATCTGCAGTGCTTTCTTTGCATCTAAATCAGACTTTTGCTCTAGCTCCTCAATTTCTGTTAATTAAGCATAAAACATCCCTCTTATCATTCCATTGAATTTGAATAAAATTTCGATTTTTTTTTAAAATGAAGTAAAGTGCAAGAAACTCGAGTTATATAATAAGAATGGTCCAATTATTTGGTGTGGAGGCATTACTTTTACTTTTCTGAATGCATGAATCAATAGTGCATATTTGATGTTGAAGTTAAGTGTGTTGGCTCTTGAAAGAATGATGGAAAAGATGAAGTATTATTGGTAATATGAAAAATTCAGATATTTGATTCTTGAAGCAAGAAAAAGCAAAAAAAAAAAAAAAGCGAAAAAGCCAATAGCTCTTTAAACCAAAAGGCAAGAGCAGGGATCCAAGGCTTTGAGCATCAATGGTTAGGAGGGTCTAAAGAAAAAAAATCTTGGCCTAAAAAGTTTAAATGAGCTACTTCCCCTAACTATATGCTTGTGGTGTGAAGGTGTCAAGTGAAAAATTTTAGACTGAGTAGTTAAAGTCGTGATCCCAAAAGCAAAAGAGTATGCCTAAGAACACTAGAGACCACTGGCTGGGGCTTCTAACATAGCCAAATTACAATCCTAAAAGGGTTTACCCTGTTAAGTGTCTGTGGTGTTTATGTATCCGGTGGTAATATGGGAAAACAAAACGCATAGGGTCATGGCCAGGCTCTAAAAGAAGCTGTGTTCAAGAATAAAAAAGAACTAAATTAAGAGAGTCAACAATATCATCCGGATTTTGAATTCCTAAAGACACCAACACTTCTGAGCTTCATAGGATAGTGAGATGCCAAGACTATTCAGAAGTAAATGGTTACTAGCTCCGCTCATCAATTGGAACTGAGCTTCATTGAAAACTCTGAGATTTATTGTATCCTTCTCTTCTTTATTTTCCTACTTTTTTTTGGCTACTTGGGGACAACCAACAATTTAAGTTTGGTGTTCTAATGAGAGGATATTTTGTACGCTTTTTGCATCATTTTCATATTATTTTAGTTATGTTTTGTTTAAGTTTCATTATATTTTCATAGGTTTTAGTGCAAAAATCACATTTTTGGATTCTACTTTGAGTTGTTGTGTTTTATGATGATTTCAAATAATTTATGGCTAAAATTGAGGAGCTTTGGTAAAGTCTGATTCAGAGGCAAGGAAAGCGTAGCAGATGTTGTCAAATTCTAACCTCCATGCATTCAAACTTGCATTTTTGGAGCTACAGAGGTCCAAATGATGCATTCTCAATGGCTTTGGAAAGCTAACCTCTAGAGCTTTCCAAAAATATATAATAGTCTATACTTTTCTTCGAAGCAACCTGACCATATTGGGCGTTGAACGCCAAGAAGCTATCTCCTTGCTGGCGTTCAACGCCCCAAGGAGACAAGCCAGCATTGAACGCCCAAGAACCACCCCCCTTTGGGGAGTTCAATGCCCACCAAGTAGCAAGGCAGCACCAATCATCCCCCAATGGGCGTCTAATGCCCGTTCTTCAAGATGGACACCAAGCTCAACCCAAGTACTCAACCAAAGTGGGCCCAAGGATGGATTTTTGCAACTGTAGTCTAGTCTGTCATACTTTTTGTACTTCTTAGTTATTAGGTTATTATATATAGAACAAAGATCACCACTGTTAGAGATCTTTGACCATTCATACATTTCACCATTTTTTCTGTAAAGCATGAGCTACTAAACCTCCTAAGTTAGGGTTAGGAGCTCTGCTGATTCTCATGGATTAATAATATTACTGTTTCTATTTCAATATACGTTTGATTCTATTCTCTTGTACATTTTTGTTCTTCATCTTATGAATTAAGGATGACTCGTGACAATCATCCTTGTTCAACATGGGTTCCATGTGAGTCCTGACCCGGATAGCATTGAACCACAGTTAGAGAATGCACTACGGATCCCAAGAGCGTGCCTGGGCGACTTTGGATAAGTGACATAAAATTCCGTTGACCGTGGGTTACTGAGGCCTCTGTGGCATTAAAGATAGAGTCTGAGAAGCATCATTCCCTGATCCAGAAGATCCAACCTTGTCTGTGGCATTAAGGCTAGAGAATGCATCTTCGGCATACTGATGAGCGGATATTTTATACCCTTTTGGCATCATTTTCATATAGTTTTTGTTATGTTTTATTTAAGTTTTATTACATTTTCATAGGTTTTAGTGCAAAATTCATATTTTTGAATTCTAATTTTAGTTTTTGTGTTTTATGATGATTTCAGATATTTTCTGGCTGAAATTGAGGAATTTTGGCAACGTCTGATTTAGAGACAGAAAAAGGAATGCAGATGCTATCAGATTCTGACCTCCATGCACTCAAAGGAGCTGTCAGATTCTCAACGGATATGAAAAGCTAACATCCAGGGCTTTCTAGAAATATATTATAGTCTATACTTTCCTTTGGAAATGAAGGCCCAAAACTGGTGTTCAACGCCAGCCACTAACCTCATTCCTGCCGTCCAACGCCCAAAAGGGAGTAGCTGGCATCCAATGCCCATTCAGGAGTCCAAAGCTGGCATCCAAAAGCCTAGAGGGAGTACTAACTCGTGGCTTTACTCAAGCTCAGTCCAAACACTAACCAAGTAGGTCCATAAAGTAGATTTTCGTACTACAAGACTAATTTATCTTATTTCTGTAATCCTTAGTTATTAGATTAGTATATATAGAACAAGGATCACCCTTGTTCAGGACCTTTATGCCATATTTTCGAATACATTACTATTTTCTGTATGTTTTGAGTCACTAACCACCTAGGTTAATGTTAGGAGCTCTGCTGATTCTTATGGATTAATAATATCACTTTTCTATTTCAATCTATGCTTGATTCCATTCTAAGATGTATCTTCGTTCTTCATCCTAATGAATTGGGAGTGTAACTTAACTGTCATCCCTATTTCACATGAGTTCGAGTGAGTCCTTGATAGGATAGTTGGTGCATGAAATTGTGATCATCAATAATGACGCCAAAGACTTGGAGCTCTCAAACGTGAGTAACACTTTGTCACAATTCCGCACAACTAACCAGCAAGTGCACTGGGTCGTCCAAGTAATACCTTACGTGAGTAAGGGTCGATCCCACGGAGACTGTCGGCTTGAAGCAAGCTATGGTCATCTTGTAAATCTTAGTTAGGCAGATTCAAATGGTTATGGAGAATTGATAATTATATAATAGAATAAAGATAGAGATACTTATCTAATTCATTGGTAGGAATTTCAGATAAGCGTATGAAGATGCTTTGTTTCTCTTGAACCTCTGCTTTCCTATTGCCTTATTCCAACCATTCATACTCCCTTCCATGGCAAGCTTTATGTTGGGCATCACCGTTGTCAATGGCTACTTCCTGTCCTCTCAGTGAAAATGTTCCAAATGCGCTGTCACCTCACGGCTAATCATCTGTCGGTTCTCGATCGTGTTGGAATAGGATCTATTCATCCTTTTGCGTCTGTCACACACCCAACAATCGCGAGTTTGAAGCTCGTCACAATCATCCCTTCCCAAATCCTACTCGGAATACCACAGACAAGGTTTAGACTTTCCGGATCTCAAGAATGACCGCCAATAATTCTAGCCTATACCACGAAAGTTCCAATCTTAGATTAGAAACCCAAGAGATACGCATTTAAGCCATTGCTAGTAGAACAGAGGTGGTTGTCAGGCACATGTTCATAGGTGAGAATGATGATGAGTGTCACGGATCATCACATTCATCAAGTTGAAGAACGAATGAATATCTTAGAGAAGAAGCAGGCGTGAGTTGAATAGAAGAACAATAGTAATTGTATTAATTCATGAAGAACAGCAGAGCTCCACACCTTAATCTATGGTGTGTAGAAACTCCACCGTTGAGAATACATAAGAACAAAAGGTCTAGGCATGGCCGTGAGGCCAGCCCCCAAACGTGAAAAGGTCTATGAAAGTATGAGCAAAAAGATCTCCCTAAAATACAATAGCAAAAGGTCCTATTTATAGAGAACTGGTAGCCTAGAGTTACAGAAATAAGTAATTAATGCAGAAATCTTCTTCCAGGCCCACTTAGTGTGTGCTTGGGCTGAGCATTGAAGCTTTCACATGTAGAGACTTTTCTTGGAGTTAAACGCCACTTTTGTGCCAGTTTGGGCGTTTAACTCCAGCTTTTATGCTAGTTCTGGCGTTTTGACGCCAGAATTTCTATGCTGACTTGGAACGCCGGTTTGGGCCATCAAATCTTGGGCAAAGTTTAATGACCTAATTTCTGGTACGTCATGATCATACTAAAAACTGAGCGCTACCAACTTGTCTACCTAATTATTATGTATTATTTATTATATGAGCCTGATTCGTTGTTAAAAGCGTAGTTATTTTACGAGGTACTTTTTTTAAAAAAACGTTTGGATTAACAAATAGTATCATTCATAATCAATTCACAACTGATAATATATAAAATAAATATAAACAACCACACATAAATACATCACAAGCAGTTGACAATATTCGGTGATCCAGCCTTTATTAGAGTATAGACTTTTAGTTAGAACACCCCTAGACATAGCTAGATAATAACTATATATATATATATACATACAACATCCCAGGTCCTGACCTGTTCAAGAAGTCCCTAAGCTGGCACCCAAGTTAGCCTAGACTCTATACTCACCTAGTCCCTCTAAACTACTAAAGCGAGGGAAAGTACGTTCTAGGTCTTCAAAACTCAAGTCAGGTAGATCATCATCAAAAGGTGGAAGGTCGTCTATTAATCCTCTGCACGATCATATGTCATCAAAGAACGTCTCTCAAGTACTTCATCGAGTGGCCACATAACAGAAACATCATACGGAGGACTTAGGTTAAAGTTTGTAGATAAGCAGGGTGCAGACGTTGGCTGGCCTCATAGTATATACATATAAACAGGTAACGGAGTTCACTCTAGACTCAGAAGACTACCTAGAGCGGAATCCTCTTTGCAGAACAGTCATCAGCAAACTACGGAAGGGTACTCATGCTTCCATCTAAAGGGGGAAGGGAGAGAGAAGGGTAAGAACTAGGGTGTGTAGAAGCTCCACACCTTAATCTATGGTGTGTAGAAACTCCACCGTTTAGAATACATAAGAACAAAAGGTCTAGGCATGGCCGTGAGGCCAGCCCCCAAACATGAAAAGGTCTATGAAAGTATGAGCAAAAGGATCTCCTTAAAATACAATAACAAAAGGTCCTATTTATAGAGAACTGGTAGCCTAGGGTTACAGAAATAAGTAATTAATGCAGAAATCTTCTTCCGGGCCCACTTGGTGTGTGCTTGGGCTGAGAATTGAAGCTTTCACATGTAGAGACTTTTCTTGTAGTTAAACGCCAGCTTTTGTGCCAGTTTGGGCGTTTAACTCCAGCTTTTATGTCAGTCCTGGCGTTTTGACGCCAGAATTTCTATGCTGACTTGGAATGCCGGTTTAGGCCATCAAATCTTAGAAAAGTATAGACTATTATATATTGCTGGAAAGCCCAGGATGTCTAATTTCCAACACAATTGAGAGCGCGCCAATTGGGCTTCTGTAGCTCCAGAAAATCCACTTCGACTGCAGGGAGGTCAGAATCTAACAACATCTGCAGTCCTTTTTCAGCCTCTGAATCAGATTTTTGCTCAGGTCCCTCAATTTCAGCCAGAAAATACCTGAAATCACAGAAAAAGACAAAAAGTCATAGTAAAGTCCAGAAATGTGATTTTTATTTAAAAACTAATAAAAACATAATAAAAACTAACTAAAATATACTAAAAACATACTAAAAACAATGCCAAAAAGCGTATAAATTATCCGCTCATCAATAGTACTGAACCACAAGCTTGATTATACATCTCTTAGATAGCTATTCCACAACTTCGTTGGGTACTTGGAGACATCAGTGCAGCCGAGATACGGGACGATTAGGGCCTTTGTGGTATAGGCTAGAACCAGGACGCAGCATTCTCTGATCTAGAAGATCCGACCTTGTCTATGGCTCTTTGAGTAGGATCACCTAGGGAATGGACTGCTGGAGCTTTACCCCCGTTCAGATTGGATGACTGCTGACCCGACATTTGTTCTGAAGCAGAGGATATTAATGACTGCTGACCCGGTTTTAATCATTTACAGCCTGCCATAGAATGAATCATCAGAAGTTGGAGTAGATGATGAGAAAAGTTGATCCAAAAGAAAGTAGCATCTCCGAAGCCTCAACCGTCCTATCATCACTGATTTCTCATCTATCTAGTAACGTTTTATTTATTTATCTGTTTTATGCCTTTTTCACTAGAGCTATCATCTTTTCTATCCGCCTGACTAAGATCTACAAGGTAGCCATTGCTTGTTCAAACCAACAATCCTCACGGGATCAACCCTCACTCACCTGAGGTATTACTTGGACGATCCGGTGCACTTACCGATCTACTGTGCGAATGTTGCAGAGCTAATTTCGTGCACCACATACTTACAACATTTTCACACTTCTTCAATTAATCATAATCATTTAATCATCATCATATTTCAGTAATAATTCTTCATTCATTTTCACTTACATTCATTTATTCACTCATTCATTTTTACCTTTTCCTTCATCAATAAAATGCTTACTTCCATCATACACCACACTCCACTAACCATGGACCAAATATTAGGCTTTAAAACAAAGGTAACCAGGGCTTGAAAGTTGAAGGAATGGTTTAAAAGCTAAATTTCAGGTTTCAGAAAAACAGGGGTTCGCATACGCGATCCCCTGTCCGCGTACACAGAGAGTGCAACCCGAAACGAAGGCCCGCGTTACGTGTTACCCTTCGCGTACGCGACACTTCAAAATTCCACTTCTCGCATACACGTACACCTGCTCGTGTACGCGAGACACCAAACCCGAAGAGAATGGCCGCGTCACATGCGAGGATCATGTACGTGAGTTATGCAGGGTGGCCAAAATGTTCAAGTGTTGCAGAGTTTTAGCTTTACACACCGAACGTCTGATGCAAGTTACTTTTTTGTTTAATATATTCGTTCTTCGAATGGTGTAAACTTCTCAAACCAAATTTTCTTTCAAGAAAGTTTGATAAAATTCGGAGATCTGGAGGCCAAGTTATGCTCCGTCAAAATTGGTCAAAAATCATAGATTTCATTGAAAATGTCAAACCTCAACTTTCAAAATATTTAAATTCCCAACCCTTTTAATACTTACCAAATCTTACTGGAATCATATCAAACCAAGTCCAATCATTCCTAAATACACCACTTTCGCAAACATAATCACTCCCACACAATAATTCATTTCTAAGACAACATAATCCATATCAACAAGCCACACATATATACATATATCATCGACACTATCAACTTCCTCATTCCAAACAATTATCAACTCACCCATCCCACATCAATTCAACACAATATACAATAATACATGGTTCAACCTTCACATACATTAATACACATCACAACATTACTAACCCTCATAAATATCCACCAATTTCAATCTTATCCTACTGTCATCTAGCATAAGTTTTCACGACACATTATATTTTAGTTACGAGAAACCAAAACCATACCTTGCCCGATTCCCAATTAAACCTAGAACACCTCAAGCATTCATCGTACTATAAGCTCCTCAACTTTGGCCCCTCACCAACTAAACCCAGCCTCCAAAACATGATATCAAGCTTCCAAATTCTCACTTTGACTCTAATCAACAACAAATTTCAATCTAACTTCACATTTATCAACACAATGAATATATAGTTCATTAATTCAACATATATACTAATGGTTTGAGGGTGCTTACCTGACCCACATCTCCAATGAGCTAAACCCGACAATACCTGTAAGCTAATTCGACCCTAAACACCGAAATTGCACAAGATTCAACATAATTACATATTGAATTTCAAAATTGAGGACGGAAAAATTGAGAAGGATGATGAGTTTTCCTTACCTAATTAGGTACTAGGATTTGTAAAGCTCGAAGCTGTGGTCACGTGGCCACAAACAGTGCGACGATTGGAGCTTCGGATCAAAAGGTACGCGAGGTTGAATTATTGAGTGAGGGTTTAGTCTTCTTCCTCCTCCATCATGCAAGCTTTCAGCATGGGTTTCATTTTGGAGGAGAAAAAAAGAGCTAAAGCTCTTTTATGTTATTGAGTTGGGCTGGGCCTTGGGCCCATTATGGGTCTGGTTTGCTCAGTTCGGCCCAATCTTGGGCCAAGTTCTTTAAAATTAGTGTTAAAATTCTTATTTTAATTAGCTCTTCCACATTAAACTATAACATTCCATTTCCTAATTCGTTAAAATAATAATTATTTTATTTGCTAATTATTTACTAATTTTGCGGGTTTTATGTCCAACTCTCCTAACAGAAATTTTTGCCCACAAAAATTTTCCGTTACTAACGAAAACGGGTGGAAGCACTCTCCTCGACCTCAACTCCTGGTTCGAATCCAAGTCTAATACTACATCTAATCTTTTCAGTCCTAAAATTCTCAACTCTATTATTCTACCTAAACGAAAGTGAGGTTCCAGCTTCAAATAGAACAAATCCGATCTACATGTCCGGTATCAAACTTACCTCGATCCTATTAGGGCCGACCTGCACCTGTGGCTCTCCCTCGTGGACAATCCCTAAGCATGTAACCCGGTGCCCCACATCGAAAACACATCCCCAGTCTGGCCCAGTGCAGCTCATCTGGAGCAGTCTCACTACAACCTTCCTATAGCAGTGCCCACTTCATGGAGCAATCTTCCGCGAACTGGCTCTTGTTAACCAACTCAATGAAACACCTTAGCCTTTGTGGATATACGTAATTGAAGATGTCTCTCTTAAGTCCTCTTTCATACTGAGCACACATCCACTTTTCATAATCGACTGGATTTCCTTGACAAGCTTTTGAGAAACGGCACAAGTTGTCAAATTCACCAGTATACTCAGTAACAACATATCCTTCTACTTCAGCTGCGTTAACTCCAACTCCTTTGCAGTGAGAATCGTGTGCAAGGAATATTTTTTTTAAAACTCTATCTTGAATCTATTCCAAGGGACATCTGTTAACTCCACCTGCAAGGTATGACACAAGTCCTGCTACCAATGCTGAGCATCTCCCTCCAACATATAGGTCATTATCTCGATCGACTGTACCTCAGGAGCACACTGAGTGTGCAAAACCCTCTCGACGTCTGAAAACCACTTATCAGCTTCCAAAGCATTAACATTTCAGTTAAACTGAGGTGGACAACCCTTCAGGAAGTCAGTGAGGGTTATAGACCTATAATGTCGACCTACGTTACTGGTACCAGCACCAGAGTTTCCGTCTTGATGTCTTCCCGCCGGTTCTGTCATAAGATTTTCTCTCCAAGTACCTTGCTTGAATCTTGTGAGACACTATTTGGTCCCTATTCATACCAAATAATTGATAATAAGGTGAGCAGTCTCAATATCTCAAGTTTAGTGCTTTAAAGCCCCAAATACATGCTCACGAACTTTCATGCCACAAATATGAGTCAAATAACCTGATTTATCATGTATAAATACCCAGAGTACGTCCAGAAGCATAGTTAGTCCGTTTCCCAAGCTCTACGGGAACGAACTACTCTGATACCATAATATAACACCCTACCACACAGAACTTTAGGCTTAAGTTGTAAGGTTGAGGTGGTGAGGTATTACTACCTCTAAAAGTAAAGTATTATATATAATATAGTTGAAAAGAAGTTTTATCTAGAAGCCTTTGAAGGAAAGATAAACAAAGCGTTAAGCGTAAAAGTGCATATCTCTCGACAAAAAAAAAAATAATCGCAAACTAAAAAAAAATAAGAATAAGAACTATAGAGGCCTAAGAAAAGAGTTGCAAGAATACAAATAACAAAATTTCTGACTCAGTCCACGAAGCCAAGACTGGCCAGAGCATATATATACATATATACATACATACAAGTGAAACCCCAAAAGACCCAACAATATAAACTACAGAACCTGTTTCTCTAAGTCAACCTCTAGGAGGGACAAAATATAATATACACATAGTGGAGAGATAAGTGTATTCTTATATATAACATAACCAAATCATAAAACCAAAACATAAGAATCCTTTGCTGATAGAAGCTCCCAGAATGCCTCAGCGAGGTGCCACTTGACCTGTATCAGAAAACTACAAAATATGTTTGAGGTGAGAACCAGAGGTTCTCAACATGATAACAGTGCCCACATAACTAACATATAAGGTCCTGGGAAAGCCAAAAGAGATCCTAGAACTTCCGACACAAGATTCAAACTTTAAACTAATATTTAGTGAATATTAGAAAATAATTAAGAGAAGAAGTTGGTGACGCTTAGCTACTTATATGACCATGGCATACCGGGAGTTTGGTCGTTATAGCAGCAGTACTGATGACACTTCTCCAATGGTAATCTCTGTGTACAGTGATACCAGGCATGATGGTGGCGAAATGAATCCTCATCTATCGCAACCCTCTTCCTCTTTCTCTCCGTTTGGGCTCTTCTCAAAGATGGCAGCGGCTCCAACCGATAGTAGCAGCAATGTTGCATAACGGAACAGCTCCCTCTTTTCTCTTTTCTATCACACGCTTGATAAATCCATATTTTACGATAAATTTTGTATTGAAAAGAGTGAATTTTATCAACTTGCCTTGCATTTATTCATTGAAAATGCATAGTTCTCCTAATTATGCTTAATGCTTTTTATTGAAAATGCATAGTATTGAAAATGCTTGTTATGCTTAAAAATTACTAAATTTACTTCATTGTTATCTTATCCGATACCTTGATGTGTTTGCTTGAGTGATTGAAGGTTTACAAGGCAAGAACGGCTTGAAAAAATGGAGAAAAAGCATGCAAAAGTGGAGAATTAATGAAGAAATGAAGATTGGAGAATTTCATGGTTATGCGTAGGCATGCCTTGTGCATACACATCTCTTTGGATTTGTGCGTGCACACGGCAGATGCGTACGCATGAGTAGCAGCACGTGATTTACTTAAGTGAAACATGGCCCGCAATTGCTAGCCCATTTTGGGCTCAATCCAACTCATTTCTGAAGCATCTGAAGGCAAGGCTCAAGGGAGATTCAAAAAAAAAAAAAAAAAGAATAACATAGTACACTGTATTTTAGAATCATGTTTTAGGATAGAATTCTAGAGAGAGAAGCTCTAACTTTTCTCTAGAATTTAGGGGTTTTGGTTTAGCTTTTTCTTAGATTTAGATTTTAATTTTTGTTTTAATTTAGTTTTCTTTATGTTTTCTTATTCTAGCATCTTAATTTTCCTAGTTCTCTTGTTAATTTTCCTATTTTGCTACTTTCTTTAGTCTATGAACAATTGTTGACTCCTAATTTTACTTTTAATGCAATTGATGTTTTTCATATTTATTATTGCTTATTTAAATTGTTGTTATTGCTCTCTTATTTTGGCAGTTATAGATTCTATAATTCTTGCAATTTACCATGTTTTATTTTTATGCATTTCAAGTGTTTGATAAAATGTATTTTCTAATTTTAAAATAGATTTTTGCATTCTTGGCTTGGAATTGAGGACTTAGGTGATCTTGAGTAATTGATATCCAATATTGATTGGTAATTTAAGGTTGTTAGTTATTTTGTTTCCACTGACGCTAGTCTTTCACTAAGTCTAATTAGTGAGTTGGCTAGGACTTGTGTATTAAGATCAATTATGCCCATTGGACTTTCTCTCGATGTTAGGGAATTACGAAGTGGGATTAACTCTTCTTAATTACCATGTTTGTGGTCAATGACTTGTATAGGAACCCTTGATTATCAATCCTTGCCAAGATGCCTTTTTAGCATTTGAATTCTTCGTTTGCTCTTTACTTTAATGTCATTTAAATTCTTGTCAATTCCTTTCACAATCCTTTTTCTCATAACCAATGATGCACATACCTTACTGCAATTCTTTTGAGAAATGACTTGGGATTTAAAACTCCCAATTTTTATTAATTTGAATTCATGAAAAACAAACTAAACTCTGACACAGGTCATTTGTTGGTTTGGAACTATACTATTGATGAAGCAATTCTTTTTGAGAAATTCTAGACCGACGTTTGGCCCGCGTCAAGTTTTTAGTACCGTTGCCTGGAAATTGCAATGTGTGCTTGTTATTGATTATTGTTAATATATTAATATTGTGAATAGTTTGCGTTGTGTTTGTTTGCTTGTGTTTGTTAGTAGTTAGCAGTGTATTTTTCTTTGTTTCTTACTATCTTTTTATTTTTTCTTTTCTCTATGAATTCTCACCCTTTTGGCTATGAGTTTGGTTATAACTTTGCTGCAGGAAATGGAGACTTCAATGATGGATCACACTATGGGACGGGAAATCAATCGAGCGAGGAATGATGAGCGGATATTTTATACGCTTTTTGGCATTATTTTCATATAGTTTTTATTATGTTTTGTTTAAATTTTATTACATTTTCATAGGTTTTAGTGCAAAATAAAAATTTTTGGATTCTACTTTAAGTTGTTGCGTTTTATGATGATTTCAGGTATTTTCTGGCTGAAATTGAGGAGCTTTGGAAAAGCATGATTCAAAGATAGAGAATGGACTGTAGATGCTGTCAGATTCTGACGTCTATGCACTTGAAGGAGCATTTTTCAAGCTACAGAAGTCCATATGGCATGCTCTCAACGGCATTGGAAAGCTAACATCCAGGCAATATATAATAGTCTATACTTTGCTCTGGAAATAAAGGTCTAAAACTGGCGTTCAACGCCAGCACTTCACCTTCTTCCTGGCGTTGGACGACCAAAAGGGAGCAGCGCTGTTGCCGGGGATTGACTGTGATTGACAACTACTGGTTGTTTGATTATTTAGATTAGGCGTTTTTCCTTTAATTTCATTCAACTTATTTCTTTAAATTTAAAAAAAAAATTGATTTATTTTATTTAATTTTTTTGATTTATTTTATTTAAATTTTTTTTCTCTTAATTTCTGAAATTAAGTTTGGTGTCTCCTTAATTGTTTTATTCTTCTTATTTATTTTACTTATTGATTTCGAATTTTATACTCCTTTTTGCTTATTAGTTATTTTATTTTCTTAATTACTCAGTTTATTTTCTTTATTTTATTTTATTTTATTTTTTTATTATTTTTATTTTTCTTTATGTTCTTTCTTCTTTGCTTGCCTGTTTACCACATGGTGCGTTTCATTCTGTTTGGTGTTTTGTGCTAAGAAAAAATAATAGAGAGAGATCACATGGGTTACTACTCACACCCAAGTAGTGATTCATATTATTGTGGATGGAGGAACTATCCGAATTTTGGTTGGCAAAGTCAAAACCAAAGAAACTTCAGTGCTCCATATTCCAACTATCAAGAACCACCATCTCCATATTCATACCAAGAACCACCACCTCTCTATCTATATCAAGAACCATCATCTTTCTACCCATATCAAGAGCCACCATCTCCCTACTCATACCAAGAACCATCCTCTTTTTACTCTTATCAAGAACCATCATCTCCTTATTCATATCAAGAGCCACCATATCCTTATTCATTTCAAGAACTATCAGCTTTTGAGCTTCTCATGAAAGAATGCATACATGTTATGAGGATGAGTGTCAAAAATATAGAAAAATATGTGGAGTTGATTATCAAGTCCCAGGAAGAGGAACAAGCAAATTCTTTCCCAAAAAATACAATGCAAGATCCTATGGAAGAAAGTGAGGAAAGCAATCAAAGGAGTTCATACTCCAGTGAATTAGAGAACTCTCCACCCTCACACATGAAAGAAGAGGAAGATGCACAAACCAAGAAGGAAGATGCACGAACAAAGAAGAAAGATGCACAAACAAAGAACGTTGTAAAGGATGAAAACAATTATGGGAATCTACACTCCAATGAAGCAGATAGTGGTATAGAGGGTGAGTTTATTGAACCACCAATTCAAGAAGTTCTTGATGAAGGGTACATTCCAACCATCACACAACACCCAAATTTTGAAATCGGAGAGGTGAACGCCATCAAGGCACAGAAAAGGAGATTGTGACCAAGAAATAAAAGACAATATCCATGAAAAAGAGAAGGTCAGCCAAAAGCAATCCAACCTCTACCCCAACAAACAAGGTGAATCAAGCTAATTACAATAAAAGAAAGCTTGTTAGGAGAAATTTAAGTCCGAGGGCACTAATTTTTGCCTCTCCTCCCTTTGAGTCATTTCTTTTAACCAACTGGAAGAAGAAGAAGAAGATTCGACAATCAAGTGTCAAGCTAGTGACATTAAAGAAGCGCTTGTTGGGAGGCAACCCAATAATTTGTATCCTTAGATTTTCTATTTTTTTCTTAATTTATTTAGTTTGTTTTAATTTCTTATAGTCTTCATTCTTTTTAACTGTGCTTTAATCATGCAGAGTGTGTAAAACAGGAATAATTTTCCCTTGCTTGAGGACAAGAAAGCTTTTAAGTTTGGTGTTATAGAGCACGCTCTACGTTTACCTTATCATTAGTGACACCAAAGGGAGATGAATGTTCTTCATGGAGGAGCAAAGCTGGAGGAATGAGACGGCCACCAGCATAACTGAGGTGGTTGAGTTCCTTTCATTCTATTTCTCCTTCCGTTGTTATTTTATTATCTTCTATTTTCTGTTGCTTTGATTGTCTGCATGATCTTTAGTACTTTCAGTTATTAGATTTAGTTTCATTCTGTTATTTGCTTTTTTGTTTTTAAAAAAAAAACTTTGTCTCATATACTGCTTACTGAGCTTGAATCTAAACAGAAAAGAAAAAAAGTGATGTATTGCATGAAAAATAGAGTTTATATCAAAGAGTAGTCTTACTTACTTAAATGTGGTGGTATTATTTGTGATTCTGAATGCATGACATGAACGTGTGTATTTGAATTTGAATAAAAGAATGTTAATGTATGCGGAACAGGAATTTAGAGAACTATTATGAATTCTCTGAAGTAAACAATAACTTAATCCTTGAAGCAAAAGAAACCACAAAAGAAAAATAAAAGTAAGGTCCAAGGCTCTGAGCATCAATGACTAGGGAGGTCGGACATGATTAAAAGCTCAAAGAGTTGTTTTCCTAGTCGTATGCTTGTGGTGTAAATATGTCAAGTAATCCTTGAGACAAAGCACTAGGAGTCGAGATCAAGTGCATTTAGCAGTGTATGCCAAAGGCTTTGAGCACCACTGTCTGGGAGTAACTAAAAGAAAAATCAGAACTTAAAAAGAGTTCCCCAGTTAAGTGCTTGTGGTGTTTTTGTGTCAAGTGAATCTTGAGACAAAGCATTTAAAGTCATGGCTAGTCTCAGGGTGCAAAGCACCAAAGAAAAGAGAATTAAAGGAAATTTGTTGTGTTTAAGGATTAAATTGAAGTATAAAAGATTAGAGAATTCATAATATTATCCGTATTCTAATTCCGAATGATAGTGATAGTCTTCTGATACAAAGGAGAGTGAGATGCCTAAACTATTAAGGATTACAGTGTATAAACCCCATTTTAAGAAGAGACGTGTGGTTAATTAAACACTCACTTCTCATGCAAATTCACATCCTAAGCCTATATTAGTTTTGGTTGCTTGAGGACAAGCAACAATTCAAGTTTGGTGTTGTGATGCGTGAGCATCTTTTCTATCTTTTCCTAGTGAATTTACATTAAAATTGTTGAGTTTAATAAATATTGAAATATCTTTTAGCATTATGGATGACATTTTAAGTTGTGTGCAATTCTGTTTATTTTACGTAGCATTCGGATGGATTTGATGGAGTTTCTGTAGAAAAAGTGAAGAAAGTGAATGATTATTTCTAACAGGAATAACTCAAGCTACAAAGGTCCAATTGACGTGATTCCAATGGCATTGAAAAGCCAATCACTCAATCATTATTTCTTAATCCATCAATCCTCATGGGATCGACCCTCACTCACCTGAGGTATTACTTTGTACGACCTGGTCGTACCATGTAGTACCTCAAGTGAATGAGGGTTGATCCCACGGGGATTGATGGACTAAGCAACAATGGTTAAGTGATTTACTTAGTTAGACAAACAGAAAAGAGTGTTGAGAGTTCAATTGCATCCAATAGTAAATTCAAAAGCTTAGAAAGCAAACAGTAAATTGAGGTGAAATATATATGGAGAACACAGTTAAGGTTTCAGAGATATCTATCTTTTAGATTGACTTTTCTTACTAACTATTTTAATCATGCAAGATTCAATTCAGGGCAAACTAAATATGACTAAACCCTAATTTCTTAGACCTTTTTAGCCTCCTCTAACCTTCATCAACCGCCAATTCTTTGGACACTTGATTCCAATTAAAGGGTTCGTGTTCAATTCTAGTTTATATGCCACAAAAATCCTAATTACCCAAATATAAGAGGATTATATGTCACGTATCCCATTAAGTCTAGAAAATTATTGATTTAGGAGAATATATTTTCAAGCTGTTGTTCAAGTAAAGCGCTTTTCCAAGTTATATAAGAACTCAATTAGAACAAGGGTCATACTTCCGTTCCACCTAGATTCATAAGATAAAGAACGAAAACAATTCTTGAAATAGAAATTAGTATATGAATTAAAATAGAAAAATAAGAGTATCAATCCAGACAATAGACAGAGCTCCTAACCTTAACAGTGGAGGTTTAGTTGCTCATTGTAACAACCCTGATTTTCGAGTACATAAGATCTTTTCTGAAAGTACGGATTTTTCCAGAAGATCAGTAAAGGGAACACCTCTGTTATATCATCAAGCATCTCAATCCTCATTATCATTATGTCATCCTTAAGTTAGAACCTCCTCTGAGGCAAGCTCGATAATGAACCTAGTTTTTGAACCGTATCGGTTGGCAGTTTTGATTCTAATTTTCGTAAATAGTCTCTCTTTGATGAACCAGACTCGATTCATGAGAGGAGAGAGATAATAGTATAATATTATCATTATATTAGTATTATAAAATGCTTGAATGATATTATAAGGTTACCTGCTATGTTTTTGTTAAAAACAGAAAATCGGTTTAACCGGGTTTACGGTTTACTGGTGCAGCTTAGCACCAGCACTCTCTGATGACTTTAGCAATGCTAAGGCCTCATTATTCATGTTTTATTCTCATAATAAATATGTTACTAGTGTCATTTATGCTAGTAGCTCAGAAAATAATTTTTAGAGATGCTTTTACGAGTGTTCCGATACACCTAGTTTTAGTAGTTGTACACCAGAGATATTTTAATATTATTTTAAT
>NC_029791.2:78393550-78427166 GCF_000816755.2 Arachis ipaensis
AAAATATTAAATAATAATATTTAATTAAAAATAATATTTTAATAAAAATAATAAAATAATGCGAAAAAGGCAGTTTTTTGTAAAAGCTTTAGAAAGACAACTTCAAGTGCAGAATCTCATAATTAACTTCATAAAACACTTAGGGAGTGGTAATAACATGTTACTGAGGCAAAGATAAATAAAAGATAAAAAGTTAAAGAAAAGATAAAAACCAAAGAAAAAGTCTGTAAAATTTTAACGACAGAAAAATAGACAGAGACTAGTGAACGAACTAAGGCAACTTAGTTAGTACTTGAGTTGCGACTAGGGTTAGGTATAATATGAAAAGTTAAACTATTTCAGTATAGACTTAATGAACCTATACTTGGGACAGGCTAACTATTCATACCAAAATTTACATAAGCTTTAAATACATACGTTAAGCAGAGAAACACAGAAAATAGAGTAACTAGAGTAAAGTAAAGAGATAAAGAGAAAAAGAGTAATATAGATACAGATGAAAAGAGTAATCAGAGAAGAGAAAAGAGATATAGAGAACAGAGTAATTAAAACAGAGTAAAGAGATACAGAGAAAAGAGAAACTAGAACAGAGTAAAGAGATATAAAGAGAAGAGTAATATAATAAAGAGATATTTATATATATTAGTTGCTTGATGCAACCCAGAGCTATATTCAATATATATTAGTTGCTTAATGCAACCCAGAGCCTCTGTAAGGAAACTAAGTTACCTACAGCCATTTTCCGCTTCCCCAGAGCAGAGCAGAGTATATATATATTTTCCTGCAGTAAGCAGAGACTGTCTCAAATGAGCGGCTATTATTATATGCGCATTTATTTAGGAACGGAAAATCGTATCCGAAAAATCGGGATTACTCGTGACCAGATAAATGTCGGGATTGCGGGCAGCCAACCGACACATGAGCTCATGGCCTGCGCTAGGGCTAGACATGCATCATTCTTGTCTATGCATCATTCTCTGTTGCACTCCTTTCTGTGTGTGATCTACTTCTTTATGTTTGTCTGCTTGTATGCTATTTATGTGTTTTATTTTCTTGTATTCTTTTGTTTGTGTTCTGCTTTCTGTTGTCTCTACTTTCTCTTTCTGTCTTTATCTTCTGTTTACTGCTTTGCTATATTATGTTATTCGTCTACTAATCAACCCCAAATAAATGAACGTAACTAATAACCCCGACCCTACTAAGAACTCCCCAGTTCTTACCCCTTCTCTCTCCCTTCCCCCTTCAGATGGAAGTAAGAGTACCTTGCCATAGTTCGCTGATGACCGTTCGCAAGAAGAGGATTCTGCTCTAGATAGTCTTCTGAGTCTAGGGTGAATATTGTAACAACCCCGGTTTTCGAGAACGCGAAATCTTTTCTGAAAGTACGAATTTCTCCAGAAGATCAGTAAAGGGAAAACCTTTGATATATCATCAAGTATCTCAATCCTTATTGTCATTATGTCATCTTTAAGTTAGAACCTTTTCCGAGACAAGCTCGATAACGCGGTCACGAAGAACCTGGTTTTTGAACCGTATCGGTTAGAAGTTTTGATTTGGTTTTTTGTAAATAGTCTCAGTTTGACGAACCGGACTCGATTTATGAGAGAAGAGAGATAATAGGTTGATATTATCATTATATTAGTATTAGAAGCTTCTTGAATAATATTATAAGGTTACCTGGTCAGTTTTAGTTAAAAACAGAAAATCGGTTTAACCGAGTTTATGGTTTACTGGTGCAGCTTAGCACCAACACTCTGATGAATTTAGCAATGCTAAGGCCTCATTATACATGTACTATTATCATAATAAATATGTTACTAGTGTCATTTATGCTAGTAGCTCAGAAAATAATTTTTAGAGATGTTTTTACGAGTGTTCCGATACATCTAGTTTTAGTAGTTAAACACCTGAGATATTTTAATATTATTTTAACCCACCTCCAAGCCAACCAATCACAACTCACCTTACACCCCCAAGACCTCCAAGGCTGTCTCATTTCATAATTTTGGCCGAAAATAACAAGAGAGAAAAGAGAGAAACTTTCATGAACACTTAATCTTCAAAGCTTGATTTCTTCTGAACTAAAACTCAAATCAAAACTCTGACTTCACCAAAATGATCCTCTCTTCTTCCTCTACATAACCATGTGACTTATCAAGGATGGAAATAAGGTTAGATGGCTGTCTCCCTCCCTCTTCAATTCGGTTTTCAAGGAAAACCATGCAAAACATGTGTTTTCTTGATGTTCTTCCTTAGGAATCATGCTTAACATGACTTGAGGGCCAAGAAACGTTAATTTCCAGCAAGTCTAAGGTGAGATATCTCTTCCTAACATGCTGAGGGAGATTTGGTCAGTTGAGAGTTTGTGGATTTAAAGTTGTTCTTGATGTGTTTTAGGAGGAAAAAGTGCTAAAGGACCACCTGAAAGTCTAACTGAATTAGGAGCAGCAAATCAAGGTAGGGTGTAACGAAATTAATCTTGATTATCTGTGTTTGAGTTGTGTAAATTTTGTATGATTTGGCTGTGCTAAAAATTGGTTGCATATATGATTGATTCTTGGTGAAAATTTGGTGAAATTTTGATGAAATTTGATGAAATTCAAGCTTTAAAGTTCATGTTCTTAGGCAGCTGGAAAAACGAAACCCTAAGCTTTAATTGAGGTTCAATTTTTGTTGAAATCATGTAGAAAAGATGGGGTTTTAGTGGCTGCTAATTTATTATGAATTATAGTAAAAATTGGTTGCTGAAAAGACTGAAAAACGGGTAAAAACAGAGAAGGAATCTGAAGAATTTATGAAGAACATGAAGAACACTTTGAGTGTGATGAAGAACAATGAAGAACATCTTTTTGATTCATAAAAGGGCAAGGAAGTAATTAATTTGGTGTTTGGGGGTTATTTAGTAATTTCTAAAAGTTAGGGTGGTAAAAGTAGAAATATTAAAAGTTACGGGTGGTAAAAAGTGAATTTTAAAGGTTAAAAGTAAAAGTAAGTTAATTTTCGAAAATTTAATGATAAAATAATAAAAAACATAATAAAATATTAAATAATAATATTTAATTAAAAATAATATTTTAATAAAAATAGTAAAATAATACGGAAAAGGCAGTTTTCTATAAAAGCTTTAGAAAGACAACTTTAAGCGCAGAATTTCATAATTACCTTCATAAAACACTTAGGGAGTGGTAAAAACATATTAGTGAGGCAAAGATAAATAAAAGTTGAAAAGTTGAAGAAAAGATAAAAATCGAAGAAAAAGTCTGTAAAGTTTTAATGACAGAAAAATAGACAGAGACTAGTGAACGAACTAGGACAACATAGTTAGTTTTGGAATTGCGAATAGGGTTAGGTATTATATGAAAAGTTAAACTGTTTCAGTATAGACTTAATGAACCTATACTTGGGACAGACTAACTATTCATACCGAAATTTACATAAGCTTTAAATACATATGTTAAACAGAAAAATCAGAGCAGAGTAGAGAAACACAGAGAACAGAGTAACCAGAGCAGAGTAAAGGGATACAGAGAAAAGAGTAATCAGAGCAAGTAAAAAGACAAAGAGAAAAGAGTAATGTGATAAAGAGAAATGGTTTGAATTAAGATGTTGTAAAGTGAAAGATGTAAAGTTTGTACAGTATGATTGAACAGAGAAAGAAAGATGTACTACATAAGAATGTGAAAATGATGATGAATAATGAGAATGATGATGAATGATGATAATGAGAATGATTATGTGATGATTTGTTGCTTGAGGCAACCCAAGAGATGTGTTTATTCATTTGTTGCGTTAAGGCAACTCCAGATATACTTGTATGATCATCTGCTGCAGTGAGGCATTAAGATAGATAATGGTGTGATCACTGAGAATGCTTTCCTACGGTACAGATCCATATTTTATTTCTGTAAGGCAGAGGGGTTATTTCCTGCTACAGAAGTACCGTGACCACCTGTTCCATTTCTGTAGTGGTAGAGGGGTTATTTCCTGTATACATAAGGTGTGTCGGCGTACATCCCTGCAGTAGCAGATGTGTTATTTCCTGCGTGCAGTGGACCCTGTGGTGGCAGAGGGGTTATTTCTTGTACACAGGGGTATAGCCAATAGGAAACCCTTATCCAGACAGAGGTTGCTGGATAACATCGGGAGCGGGTTAGTAACCGACAGATGAGCTCATTACCTGCACTAGGGCTAGACATGCATCATACTTGGTTGCGCATTTCCTTTGTTATGTTTGTGGTATGAATGTATGCTTTCCTTGTTTGTATTCCATTCTCTGCGCTTGTGATATTTTCTTGTATTCTTCTGTTTGTGTTCTGCTATCTGTTTTCTCTATCTTCTCTACTTATCTGTGTTTTCTAATTACTGCTTCCTTGTATTCTGCTAATAGTCTGCTAAACAACATAGAATTAATGAACGTAACTAATAACCCCGACCCTACTAAGAACTCCCCAGTTCTTACCCCTTCTCTCTCCCTTCCCCCTTCAGATGGAAGTAAGAGTACCTTACCATAGTTCGCTGATGACCGTTTGCAAGAAGAAGTTTCTGCTCTAGATAGTCTTCTGAGTCTAGGGTGAATATCGTTCTCTGATTATATGTAAATACTGTGAGACCAGCCAACGTCTGCACCCCGTTCGTATGCGCACTTTAGCCTAAATCATGTGTACGAGACTCCTGTTGTGTGGCTACCTGATAAGGTACCAGAGAGACGTCATATGGCAACGTCTGATCGTGCAGAGGAATAGTAGATGATGTTCCATCTTTTGGTGACGTTCCACCTGACTTGAGTTTTGAAGACTTAGAACGCACTTTCCCTTGCTTTAGTAGTTTAGAGGGACTAGGTGAGTATAGAGTCTAGGCTAGCCTAGGTGCCAGCTTAGGGACCTCTTGAACAGGTCAGGACCTGGGATGTTGTATGTATGTATATGTATATAGTTATTATCTAGCTATACCTAGGGGTGTTCTAACTAAAGGTCTATACTCTAATAAAGGCTGGATAACTGAATGTTGCTAGCTACTTGTGATGTATTTATGTGTGGTTGCTTATAACTGTTTTATCTGTTGTCAGCTGTGAGTTGATTATAAATGATTCCGTCTATTGATCCAAATGTTTTAAAAAAAAAAGTACCTTGCTAACTAACTACGCTTTTAACAACGAATTAGGCTCATATTTTAAATAATAGATAATAATTAGGATGACAAATTGGTAGCACTCAGTTTCTGGTATGTCCTAGGCGTACTGAAAATTGGGTCGTTACAAATATCGTTCTCTGTTTATATGTATATACTGTGAGACCAGCCAATGTCTGCACCCCGTTCGTATGCGTACTTTACCCTAAATCCTGTGTACGAGATTCTTGTTGTGTGGCTACTTCATGAGGTACCAGAGAGACGTCCTGTGGAAAAGTCTGATCGTGCAGAGGAGTAGCAGATGATGTTCTATCTTTTGATGACGTTCCACCTGACTTGAGTTGTGAAGACTTAGAATGTACTTTCCCTCGCTTTAGTAGTTTAGAGGGACTAGGTGAGTATAGAGTCTAGGCTAGCCTAGGTGCCAGCTTAGGGACCTCTTGAACAGGTCAGGACCTGGGATGTTGTATGTATATACATGTATATAGATATTATTTAGCTATATCTAGGGGTGTTCTAACTAACAGTCTATATTCTAATAAAGGCTGAATCACCGAATGTTGTCAACTACTTGTGATGTATGTATGTGTGGTTGTTTATAATTGTTTTATCTGTTATTATTTGTGAATTAATTATAAATGATTCTGTCTATTAATCCAAACGTTTTCAAAAAAAAAATACACCTCGCAAATTAACTACGCTTTTAACAACGAATCAGGCTCATATGATAAATAATAGATAATAATTAGGAACACAAATTGGTAGCGCTCAGTTTCCGGTATGATCTAGACATATTGAAAATTGGGTCGTTACACTCATGGTTCAGAGAGAAAAATAGGATTCTGTAAAACTGTAAAGTGCGGAATGAGGTAAGAGATAAGAGATGACCTCAAAGGGCTGATTCCTTTTCCTTTTATATCTAATTCTAATTAATATAAAATATATTTTTTAAAATTAAATAATATCTTTTCCTATTTGTAAATAAAATAAAGTTTAATCAGAAATAAATAAATCATCTCGAGCTGCTGACCACCAACTTCATTAAGGTTGGCGCCAAACTTGGCAAATCCCAAGTTTGGTGCCACTTCAACCGTATGCAATACCATTTTTTCTTCATCTTGGTGCCAAACTTGGGACCAAGGCAGTGTGTTTGGTGAGTTTGCATTGATCATGGGGCCAAACTTGGAGAATCCCAAGTTTGGAGGCAAGAATGCCATGTGTTTTGGAAGAAAAGTGTATACTATTATATATCGTTGGAAAGCTCTAGAAGTTAGCTTTCCAATGCCGCTGGAGTTACATCAATTAAATCTCTGTAGCTCAAGTTATTCCTATTAGAGGGCAGAGAGGTTAGGATTGATAGCATCATTCACTTTCTTCTTTTTTTCTACATAAACTCCATCAAATCCATCCGAATGCCACCTGAAATAAACAGAATTTCACACGACACAAAGTAGCATCCATAGTGGCTAAGAGATAATTAATTTTTGATTAAACTCAACCATTTGAATACAAATTTACTAGGAAAAGTTAGAAAAGATGCTCACGCATCACAACACTAAACTTGAATTGTTGCTTATCCTCAAGCAACCAAAACGAATACATGCTTAGGATGTGAATTCCCATGAGAAGTGAAAGTTCAATTAAGCTCATGTCTCTTCTTAAAGTGGGGTTTACACACTGTAATCCTGAATAGTTTTAGGATCTCACTCTCTTTTAAATCAGAGCAATGTCATGTCATTCAGAATTAGAATCCGGATAATATTATGAATTATCTAATCTTTTATACTTCAGTTTAATCCTTGAACACAGCGAATTTCCTTTATTTCTCTTTTCTTTGGTGCTTCGCACCCTGAGCCTAGCAGTGACTTTAAATGCTTTGTCTCAAGCTTCACCAGACACAAAAACACTACAAGCACTTAACTGGGAAACTCTCTTTAAGTTCTGATTTTTCTTTCAGTTACTCCCAGATAGTGGTGCTTAAAGCCTTTGGCATACTCTGTTAAGTGAACTTGATCTTGACTCTTAGTGCTCTGTCTCAAGGATTACTTGACACATTTACACCACAAGCATATGACTAGGGAAACAACTCTTTGAGCTTTTAATCATGTTTGACCTCCCTAGTCATTGATGCTCAGAGCCTTGGACCTTGCTTTTATTCTTCTTTTGCTGTTTCTTTTGCTTCAAGGATTAAGCTTTTGTTTAATTCAGAGAATTTATAATAGTTCTCTAAATTCCTATTCCTTATGCATCGATATTCTTTGATTCAAATTCAACTATGCATTGTTGATATCATGCATTCAGAATCACAAATCATACCACCACATTTAAGTAAATAAGACTACTCTTAAATATAAACTTAATTTCTCATGCAATACATCACTTCTTTTCTTTTCTTTTTAGATTCAAGCTCAGTGAGTGGTACATGAGACAAAATTTTTTTTAAACTAAAAGCAAATAACAGAATGAAACTAAATCTAAGAACTGAAAGTACTAAAGATCATGCAAGCAATCAAAGCAACAGAAAACAGAAGACAACAAAATAAGAACGGAAGGAGAAATGGAATGAAAGGAACTTGATAAAAAGAATTCCTTGACGGTCTAGAATTTCTCTTATAGGAAAGAATTTCTTCGTTGTTGAGTATAGCTCTAAACCAACAAACAATCCTCCCAATAAAAAATATTGGTTGTCACAAGTACAAACCCCAATAAGAATTTTTACCCGAAGTATTTAAACCTCGGGTTATCTCACAAGGAATTGTAATGAAGTGCTCAATTATTGGCTATGAAGATGCAAGGGAGTTTGATTTTTGGAAAAGGGGCAAGAAAAGTAAAGGAACAACTAAAGAAAGCAATTAAGAAAAGAGAGACATCTTTGGCAAGAATTGAGAATCTATGCTTTCTATCTCAGTCACTAATAACAATAATTAACAAGAATTTATCTTATTACGTCATCCCCGATGACGGAAGAAGGTATCATGTTATCTTCACACTTTAAGAAAATTTAATAAGACTAGCTAATCTCAATCCAAATATCCTAATCAACTCACTAAGTGAATTAGCAATAGATTAGAGTTAATGAAAATCATACTAGCTAACAATTCTAGATCACCAACATAATTGGGTCTTAATGACTCAAGATCACTTAGTTTCTCTTTTCAAGCCAAGAATGCTCAAAGATCTACTCAAAATCCAAACCAAGTATTTTGCCAAACACTTGGTGGGTATGAAAGGAAAACATAATAAATTGCAAAGGAAATAAGATCACCAACTCAAATCATCAATAGAACATCAAACATCAAATTTGCATTAAAAGAAATCCAAATCCAACAATAGTTCATCATCACAAAAGAAAGCATTAGGTGAAATTAACAAGAACACTAAGAGAAACAAAGGTGTAGAAACAAGAAATCACAATGGAAGTAAAATGAAGACAAGAATTGAACATGGATCTATGATGCAAATAACCCTAAAACCCTAATTCTAGAGAGAAGAGGGAGCTTCTCTCTCTAGGAACTAAACTACATAATGCTATTCTTCAAACAATTGCTCCCCCTTTGCTCAATCTTCAATTCTGCATGAAATACTCTCAGAAACGAGTTGGACTTGGGCTTGGGCAGCTCAGAAATTACCCCCAGCATTTTCACTTTAAGTGGGTCACGTGCGAGCACCGACGCGTACGCATGGGTCATGCGTATGCGTCGCTTGGCAATTTAAAATCCACGTGTACGCTTCATGTACACGTATGCGTCGCCATGCGACCTCATTTTCACGTGTGCGCGTCGCTTTAAGCACTCCAAATCCTTGTTTCTTAATGGATTCTTCACTATGCATGCTTTTCTCTACACTTCTTCCATCCAATACTTGTCTTATGAACCTGAGATCACTCAACAAACACATCAAGGTATCGAATGGAATTAAAGTGAATTAAAATTAGCAATTTAAAGGCCTAAAAAGCATGTTTTCACTCTTAAGCACAAAATCAAGGAGAATTATAAAACCATGCTATTTCGTTGAATAAATATGGGAAAAGGGTAATAAAATCCCCTAAATTAAGCACAAGATAAACCACAAAATTGGGGTTTATCAAACCTTCCCACACTTAAATTAAGCATGTCCTCATCCTTAAATCAAGAAAGAGACAAAGGGTATCAACATTTATTCAATGTAAACTATCTAAATGCAACTACCTACATGCAATCTATATGAATGCAATCACTTAGTCAAAATAA
Source organism: Arachis ipaensis (assembly GCF_000816755.2). Lineage (NCBI taxonomy): Eukaryota > Viridiplantae > Streptophyta > Magnoliopsida > Fabales > Fabaceae > Arachis > Arachis ipaensis. The sequence goes on from NC_029791.2 coordinate 78,402,907, forward strand.
ATCAAACTCCAAGAATACATACATAAGTGCAAGGGCTAAAGGTATTAACAACCAAGTCAGACCCACAGTTGAATTGAATTATTGAGAAGAATTTACAAACTTGCAAGAAAATATGATCATGGGTGGAAACATGTAATTGAGCGATCGAACCCTCCCCGGATGTGTATCCGCTCTATCTGCTCAAGTGTATGGTGTTGATTTACTTAATTCTCCCTTAATCATGCTTTCCAATATTTGTTTTTCATCTAACAATCAACAATTATTTCATGCATGCATACAAATATCATGAGGGATTTTCCAAAGGTTGTAATGGGGTCAAGGTCAAGGTAAGATTGTATTTGGTCAAGTGAGCTTGAAATTTGAATCTTTGATCAACATAAGCTTCCCACCTAACCTATATAACAACCTATACAAATTTGAAACTAACCTAACTACCCATTCTTCACTTTTCCACACACTCATGCATTTTCTTTTCACTTCACAATACATATGCATTGATTTTTATTGAACTTTACTTTGGGACATTTTGTCCCCTTTTTATTGCTTTTNTATTTTTTTATTTATTTTATATATATATATATTCTTTTTTTTTTGCAATAAACTATATACAAAAGTATCAATGCATATGGTTTTACATTTAGTTAATACATGAGCATGTTCCCAATTCCCAAATATAGAAATACAAAACACCTTTTTATCCCAGCCAATGTTCCCAAATCTCTCCAAAATCAAATGATAAGCACTCTCACTAGCCTAAGCTAACCAAAGATCCAAACAAGGGAAATTTATTGTTTTTCACTTAAGGCTTATAATGTGCTAAAATTAAGAACAAATGGGTTAATCATAGGCTCAAATTGGCTAACAATGGGAGATAAAAAGTAAGGCTATTTGGGTAAGTGAGCTATTTAAATAATGGCTTCAATCATATAAATGCATGTATACACAAGATAATGGACATATAGAATCAAATAAATCAAAGATTACAATCATAGAGAGAGAACAATGCCCACAAGAAGGAAAATAAGTGGTTATATGATGTAACCACGCAATTAGGCTCAAAACTCACTTGCTTGTGTTCTTAGCTCAAAACATGTTCCACAATATACGTACTTCAAGCAAGTTCTCAAAATTATTTTTTTTCGAATCAATTGGGGTGCCCTATAGATAAAATTCTTGAAAAATATCATGATTTTGACTCAGCTTACTATATACATATGCAACTGGTGCATGAAATTGCGATCATCAACAATGGCGCCAAAGACTTGGTGCTCTCAAATGTGAATCACACTTTGTCACAACTTCGCACAACTAACTAGTAAGTGCACTGGGTTGTCCAAGTAATAAACCTTACGTGAGTAAGGGTCGATCCCATGGAGACTGTCGGCTTGAAGCAACCTGTGGTCACCTTGTAAATCTCAGTCAAGCGGATCCAAATGGTTATGGTGAAGTGATAATAAATATAAATAAAATATAAACTAGGATAGAGATAGTTATGTAATTCATTGGTGAGAATTTCAGATAAGCGTATAGAGATGCTTTCGTTCCTCCTGAACCTCTGCTTTCCTACTGTCTTCATCCAATCATTCCCACTCCTTTCCATGGCAAGCTGTATGTTGGGCATCACCGTTGTCAATGGCTACATCCCGTCCTCTCTGTGAAAATGGTCCAATGCGCTGTCATTGCATGGCTAATCATCTGTTGGTTCTCGATCATACTGGAATAGGATTTACTATCCTTTTGTGTCTGTCACTACGCCCAGCACTCGCGAGTTTGAAGCTCGTCACAGCCATCCCTTCCCAGATCCTACTCAGAATACCACAGACAAGGTTTAGACTTTTCGGATCTCAGGAATGGCCATCCATGGGTTCTAACTTATACCACGAAGACTCTAATATCTCGGACATTTTTATTTAAAAACTAATAAAAATATACTAAAAACTAACTAAATCATACTAAAAACTATGTAAAAACACTGCCAAAAAGCGTATAAATTATCCGCTCATCACAACACCAAACTTAAATTGTTGCTTGTCCCCAAGCAACTGAAAATCAAATAGGATAAAAAGAAGAGAATATACTATAAATTCCAAAATATCAATGAAACTTAGCTCCAATCAGATGAGCGAGACTTGTAGCTTTCTGCCTCTTGAATAGTTATGGCATCTCACTTTATCCTTTGATGTTCAAAATGATTGGCATCTATAGGAATTTAGAATTCAGATAGTGTTATTGATTTTCCTAGTTCAGTATGTTGATTCTTGAACACAGCTACTTTATGAGTCTTGGCCGTGGCCCTAAGCACTCTGTCTTCCAGTATTACCACCGGATACATACATGCCACAGACACATAACTGGGTGAACCTTTTCAGATTGTGACTCAGCTTTGATAAAGTCCCCAATTAGAGGTGTCCAGGATTCTTAAGCACACTCTTTTTTTGCTTTGGACCTTGACTTTAACCGCTCTGTCTCAAGTTTTCACTTGACACCTTCACGCCACAAGCACATAGTTAGGGACAGCTTGGTTTAGCCGCTTAGGCTAGGATTTTATTCCTTTAGGCCCTCCTATCCACTGATGCTCAAAGCCTTGGATCCTTTTTATTACCCTTGCCTTTTGGTTTTAAGGGCTATTAGCTTTTTACTCTTGCCTTTTGGTTTAAAGAGCTTTTGTCTTTTTCTGCTTGCTTTTTCTTTTTCTCTCTTTTTTTTCGCCATTTTTTTTCTTTTTTCGCAAGCTCTTCTCTATTCACTGCTTTTTCTTGCTTCAAGAATCAATTTTATGATTTTTCAGATTATCAATAACATTTCTCCTTTTCATCATTCTTTCAAGAGCCAACATATTTAAAATTCATAAACTACAATATCAAAAGACATATGCATTGTTCAAGCATTCATTCAGAAAACAAAAAGTATTGTCACCACATCAAAATAATTAAACTAGTTTCAAGGATGAATTCGAAACCATGTACTTCTTGTTCTTTTTTAATTAAAACATTTTTCATTTAAGAAAGGTGATGGGTTCATAGGACATTCACAACTTTAAGGCATAGACACTTAGACACTAGTGATCATATAGTAAAGACACAAACATCAATAAAACCTAAAGCTCAAAAAAATCGAAAAATAGTAAAATAAATAGACAAGGAGATTAAGGAATGAGTCCACCTTAGTGAAGGTGGCGTCTTCCTCTTCTTGAAGAACCAATGGTGCTTTTGAGCTCCTCTATGTCTCTTCCTTATCTTTGTTGCTCCTCCCTCAGAGCTCTTTGATCTTCTCTAATCTCATGGAGGATGATGGAGTGCTCTTGGTGCTCCATCCTTAGTTGTCCCATGTTGGAACTTAATTCTCCTAGGGAGGTGTTGATTTACTCCCAATAATTTTGTGGAGGAAGGTGCATCTCCTGAGGCATCTCAGGGATTTCATGGTGAGGAATTTCCTCATGCTCTTGTTGAGGTCCATGATCTCTTGTTTGCTCCATCCTTTTCTTAGTGATGGGCTTGTCCTCTTCAATGAGGATGTCTCCCTCTATGTCAATTCCAGCCGAATTGCAGAGGTGGCAGATGAGGTGATGAAAGGCTAACCTTGCCAAAGTAGAGGACTTGTCAGCCACCTTGTAGATTTCCTGAGGTATAATCTCATGACCTTCCACTTCCTCCCCAATCATGATACTATGGATCATGATGGCCCGATCTATAGTAACTTTAGACCGGTTGCTAGTAGGAATGATTGAGCGTTGAATAAACTCCAACCATCCTCTAGCTACAGGTTTAAGGTCCAGTCTTCTCAATTGAACCGGCTTGCCTCTTGAGTCAATTTTCCATTGAGCTCCTTCCACACATATGTCCATGCGGACTTGGTCCAACCTTTGATCAAAGTTGACCCTTCTAGTGTAGGGGCGTGCGTTTTCTTCCATCATTGGCAAGTTGAATGCCAGCCTTACATTTTCCGGACTGAAATCTTAGTATTTCCCCTGAACCATGGTGAGCCAATGCTTTGGATTCGGGTTCACACTTTGATCATGGTTCCTAGTGATCCATGCGTTTGCATAGAACTCTTGAACCATTAAGATCTCGACTTGTTGAATGGGGTTGGTGAGAACTTCCCAACCTCTTCTTTGGATCTCAAGTCGGATCTCCGGATACTCATTCTTTTTGAGCTTGAAAGTAACCTCAGGGATCACTTTCTTTTTGGCCACAACTTTATAGAAGTGGTCTTGATGGACCTTTGAGATGAATCTCTCCATCTTCTATGACTCAGAGGTGGAAGCAATTGCCTTCCCTTTCCTCTTTCTTAAGGATTCTCTGGCCTTAGGTGCCATTGATGGTTATGGAAAAACAAAAAGCAATGCTTTTTACCACACTAAACTTAAAATGTTTGCTCGTCCCCGAGCAAAAGAAGAAAGAAAGAAGGAGAAGAAGAGAAAGAATGGAGGAAAGGGAGAGAGGTGTGTAGTCGGCTAAGGGTAAGAAGAAAGGGTTGTGTTGTGTGAAAATGAAGAAGGAATGAGGGGTTTATATAGGGGTGGGAGAAGGTTTAGGGTGCGGCTATTAGGGTTGGGTTTGGGAGGGAAAAGAGTTTGAATTTTGGAGGTAGGTAGGGTTTATGGGGAAGAGGGGATGGATGTGAATGGTGAAGATGTGATGGGGAAGAGTGATTGAGGTGATTGGTGAAGGGTATTTGCCTCCCAACAAGCGCTTCTTTAATGTCAATAGCTTGACAGTGAGCTCTCATGGAGCCTCATAAATGTGCAGAGCATTGTTGGGACCTCCCAACACCAAACTTAGAGTTTGAATGTGGGGGTTCAACACCAAACTTAAAGTTTGGTTGTGGCCTCCAAACACCAAACTTAAAGTTTGACTGTGGGGGCTTTGGTTGACTCTGCAGTGAGAGAAGCTTTTCATGCTTCCTCTCCATGGTTACAGAAGGAGATCCTCGAGTTTTAAACACAAGGTTGTCCTCATTCAGTTGAAGGACTAACTATCCTCTGTCCATATCAATTACAGCTCTTGCTATGACTAGGAAGGGTCTTCCAAGGATGATGGATTCATCCTCATCCTTCCAGTGTCTAGGATTATGAAATCAGTAGGGATGTAAAGGCCTTCAACCTTTACTAACACGTCCTCTACTTATCCATAAGCCTATTTTCTTGAGTTGTCTGCCATCTCTAATGAGATTCTGGCAGCTTGCACCTCAAAGATCCCAAGTTTCTCCATTACAGAGAGTGGCATTAAGTTTATTCCTGACCCCAGGTCACACAGAGCCTTCTCAAAGGTCATGGTGCCTATGGTACAGGGTATTAAGAATTTGCCAGGATCCTGTTTCTTTTGAGGTAATTTCTGCCTATCCAATGCATTCAGTTCATTGGTGAGCAAGGGAGGTTCATCTTCCCAAGTCTCATTACCAAATAATTCGGCATTCAGCTTCATGATTGCACCAAGGTACTTAGCAACTTGCTCTTCAGTAACATCTTCATTCTCTTCAGAAGAAGAATACTCATCAGAGCTCATGAAGGGCAGAATGAGGTTCAATGGAATCTCTATGGTCTCTAGATGAGCCTCAGATTCCTTTGGTTCCTCAAAGGGAAACTCCTTATTGGTCACTGAATGTCCTAGGAGGTCTTCCTCACTAGGATTCACGTCCTCCTCCTCCTCCCTTGTAGGTTCGGCCACGATGGTCAAGTCAATGGCCTTGCACTCTCTCTTTGGATTTTCTTCTGTATTGCTTGGGAGAGTACTCGGAGGAGTTTCAATGACCCTTTTACTCAGCTGGCCCACTTGTGCCTCCAAATTTCTAATGGAGGACCTTGTTTCATTCATGAAACTCACAGTGGCCTTAGATAGATCAGAGACTATATTTGCTAAGCTAGATGGGTTCTGCTCTGAATTCTCTGTCTGTTGCTGAGTGGATGATAGAAAAGGTTTGCTATTGCTAAACCTGTTTCTTCCACCATTATTAAACCCTTGTTGAGGCTTTTGCTGATCCTTCCATGAGAAATTTGGATGATTTCTCCATGAGGGATTATAGGTATTTCCATAGGGTTCACCCATGTAATTCACCTCTGCTATTGCAGGGTTCTCAGGATCATAAGCTTCTTCTTCAGAAGATGCCTCTTTAGTACTGTTGGATGATTCCTTCAATCCATTCAGACTCTGAGAGATCATATTGACTTACTGAGTCAATATTTTGTTCTGAGCCAATATGGCATTCAGAGTATCAATTTCAAGAAGTCCCTTCCTCTGAGGCGTCCCATTACTCACAGGATTCCTTTCAGAAGTGTACATGAACTGGTTATTTGCAACCATGTCAATGAGTTCTTGAGCTTCTGCAGGCGTTTTCTTTAGGTGAATGGATCCACCTGCAGAATGGTCCAGTGACATCTTTGATAGCTCAGACAGACCATCATAGAATATATCCAAGATGGTCCATTCGGAAAGCATGTTAGAAGGACACTTTTTGGTCAGTTCCTTGTATTTCTCCCAAGCTTCATAGAGGGATTCACCTTCCTTCTGTTTGAAAGTTTGAACATCCACTCTAAGCTTTCTAAGCTTTTGAGGAGGAAAGAACTTGGCTAAGAAAGTCGTGACCAGCTTATCCCAAGAGTTCAGGTTATCTTTAGGTTGAGAATCCAACCATATTCTAGCTCTGTCTCGTACAGCAAACGGGAAAAGCATAAGCCTGTAGACCTCGGGATCAACCCCATTGGTCTTAACAGTATCACAGATTTGCAAGAATTCAGTTAAGAACTGAAAAGGATCTTCTGATGGAAGTCCATGAAACTCGCAGTTCTGTTGCATCAGAGAAACTAGTTGAGGTTTCAGCTTAAAATTGTTTGCTCCAATGGTAGGGATTGAGATGCTTCTTCCATGTAAATTGGAATTTTGTGCAGTAAAGTCACCATGCATCTTCCTTGCTTGTTTATTTTTGGCCATGTCTCCTTCTTTTTCGAAAATTTCTGTCAGATTTTCTCCAGAGAGTTGTGCTTTAGCTTCCCTTAGCTTCCTCTTCAGAGTCCTTTCAAGTTCAGGATCAGCTTCAACAAGAATGTTCTTATCCTTGTTCCTATTCATATGAAAAAGAAGAAAACAGAAAAGAAAATATGGAATCCTCTATGTCACAGTATAGAGATTCCTTTATGCGAGTAGAAGAAGAAAAGAATAGAAGAAAGAAAAGATAAAAATCCAACACAGGGGAGAGGAGTGGGTTCGAATTCTTGGGTGAAAGAGGGGTGTTAGTAGATAAGTAAATAATTAGAAGGAGATGAGAGAGGGAAGAATTTTCGAAAATAATTGAAAAGAAAAGAAAAATATTTTTGTTTTTAATTTAAATTTAAATTTGAAATTCGAAAATAAAATAAAAAAAGAAAAATTAAATTAAATTAAATTAAAATTCAAAACAATTAGTTAATTAAAAAGAAATTTTTGAAAAAGAGGAAGGTGATTTTCGAAAATTAGAGAAAGAGAATTAGTTAAGTAGTTTTAAAAAAGATAAGAATCAAACAAAAAGATAGGATTAATTTGAAAAAGATTTGAAAATCAATTTGAAAAGATAAGAGGTTAGAAAAGATTTTGAAATTGATTTTGAAAAAGATGTTATTGAGACTTATTTTGAAAAAGATTTGAAAAAGAAATATTAAGATATTTGATTTTGAAAATTAAAGTTGATTACTTGACTAACAAGAAACAAAAAGATATGAATTTAAAGTTTAAAGATTGAATCTTTCTTAATAGGCAAGTAACAACTTGAAATTGTTGAATCAATCACATTAATTGTTAGTAAAGGTTTTGAAATTATGAAATAAAATAAGAAAAAGATTTTTGAAAATTAATTTGAAATTTTTGAAAATCATAAAAGAAAAATGAAAAAGATTTGATTTTTGAAAAAGATTTGAAAAAGATAGAATTTTTAAATTGAAAATTTGATTTGACTGATAAGAAACAACTAGATTTTAAAAATTTTTTAAAAAGTCAACTCAAATTTTTGAATTTTATGAGAAGAAAAAGGGAAAGATATTTTTTTGATCTTTTGAATTTTAATGATGAGAGAGAAAAACATCAAAAAGACTCAATGCATGAAAATTTTGGATCAAAACACATAATGCATGCAAGAACACTATGAATGTCAAGATAAACACCAAGAACACTTTGAATGTCAAGATAAACACCAAGAACTTATTTTTGAAAAATTTTTAAGAAAAGAAAAACATGCAAGACACCAAACTTTGAAATTTTCAATGTTGAGACATTAATAATTCAAAAATGCATATGAGAAACAAGAAAAGATATAAAACAAGAAATTTTAAAGATCAAACAAGAAGACTTACCAAGAACAACTTGAAGATCATGAAGAATGCAATGCATGAATTTTTGAAAAATGCAAGAAAGAGATAAACATGTAATTGACACCAAACTTAAAAACTGACGCAAGACTTAAACAAGAAACATCAAATTTTTGGTTTTTATGATTTTATTAAATTTTTTTGTATATTTTTCAAAAATTATTTTGAAAAAGAAAATAAGGATTTCAAAATTTTTAATAGGAATTCCAGGAATCTTGCACTGTTAGTCTAAAGCTCCAGTCCAGGAATTAGACATGGCTTACTAGCCAGCCAAGCTTTCAGTGAAAGCTCCGGTCTAAAACACTAGACATGGCCAATGGCCAGCCAAGCTTTAGCAGATACAAATCAGACATACAACAGCTGATATTTCATCCAACTTCATTCTATGCTGATAAGTGGAAGCCCCAGTCCAAATGAATTAGACATGGCTTTACAGCCAGCCAGGCTTCAACATGCTTCATGAAACCCTAGAATTCATTCTTAAAAATTCTGAAGAAAAATATATTTTTGAAAATATTTATTATTATTTTTTTTTTTGAAATTAATAATAATAAAAACAAAAAGCTCAAAATTAAAATAAAATTACCTAATCTGAGCAACAAGATGAACCGTCAGTTTTCCAAACTCGAACAATCCCCGGCAACGGCGCTAAAAACTTGGTGCACGAAATTGGGATCATCAACAACGGCGCCAAAGACTTGGTGCTCTCAAACGTGAATCACACTTTGTCACAACTTCGCACAACAAACCAGCAAGTGCACTGGGTCGTCCAAGTAATAAACCTTACGTGAGTAAGGGTCGATCCCACGGAGATTGTCGGCTTGAAGCAAGCTGTGGTCACCTTGTAAATCTCAGTCAGGCGGATCCAAATGGTTATGGTGAAGTGATAATAAATATAAATAAAATATAAACTAGGATAGAGATACTTATGTAATTCATTGGTGAGAATTTCAGATAAGCGTATAGAGATGCTTTCGTTCCTCCTGAACCTCTGCTTTCCTATTGTCTTCATCCAATCATTCCCACTCCTTTCCATGGCAAGCTGTATGTTGGGCATCACCCTTGTCAATGGCTACATCCCGTCCTCTCTGTGAAAATGGTCCAATGCGCTGTCACTGCATGGCTAATCATCTGTCGGTTCTCGATCATACTGGAATAGGATTTACTATCCTTTTGCGTCTGTCACTATGCCCAGCACTCGCGAGTTTGAAGCTCATCATAGCCATCCCTTCCCAGATCCTACTCGGAATACCACAGACAAGGTTTAGACTTTCCGGATCTCAGGAATGGCTATCCATGGGTTCTAACTTATACCACGAAGACTCTAATATCTCAGACTCGGTCCTCTGTAATAGATATCTAAGAGATATTCATTCTAGCTTGTTTGCATGTAGAACGGAAGTGTTTGTCAGGCATGCGTTCGTAAGTGAGAATGATGATGAGTGTCACATAATCATCACATTCATCATGTTCTTGGGTGCGAATGAACATCTTAGAATAGGAATAAGCTTGAATTGAATAGAAAAACAATAGTACTTTGCATTAATTCATGAGGAACAGCAGAGCTCCACACCTTAATCTATGGTATGTAGAAACTCTACCGTTGAAAATACATAAGAACAAGGTCCAGGCATGGCCAAATGGCCAGCCTCCATAAAGGTCTAAGATAGCATAAGACTGATCAAATATGTCTAATACAATAGTAAAGGGTCCTATTTATATCAGACTAGTTACTAGGGTTTACAGAAATGAGTAAATGATGCAGAAATCCACTTCCGGGGCCCATTTGGTGTGTGCTTGGGCTGAGCATTGAGCTTTACACGTGTAGAGGCTTCTCTTGGAGTTGAACGCCAGTTTGTAACCTGTTTCTGGCGTTTAACTCCACTTTGCAACCTGTTTCTGGCATTTAACTCTAGAATAGAGCAGAAAGCTGGCGTTGAACGCCAGTTTGCGTCATCTAAACTCGGAAAAAGTATGGAATATTATATATTGCTGGAAAGCCCTGGATGTCTACTTTCCAACATAATTGAGAGCGTGCCATTTGGAGTTCTGTAGCTCCAGAAAATCTACTTTGAGTGCAGGGAGGTCAGAATCCAACAGCATCTGCAGTCCTTCTTCAACCTCTGAATCTGATTTTTGCTCAAGTCCTTCAATTTCAGCCAAAAAATACCTGAAATCACAGAAAAATACACAAACTCATATTAAAGTCTAGAAATGTGATTTTTATTTAAAAACTAATAAAAATATACTAAAAACTAACTAAATCATACTGGAAACTATGTAAAAACAATGCCAAAAAGCGTATAAATTATCCGCTCATCAGCAACACAAGAAAATGTAACAAAAATTCCTAAAATGAAATGCAAAAGTGTTGGGATTAGAAATTGTCACCCAAAAATGCCAATCGGTCGGACGTCCTCCCCACACTTAAAAGTTTGCACCGTCCTCGGTGCATCCAATGATGAGCAAGGGGTATGGCGACTCTCCGAGTTGCTACCTTCAGCTGGTAGGTCACCCGGTATTGCATGTTCTTCTCCCGCTTCCATTTTTGCTTATGATAACTCATCCATGAAAAATAGCAAATAGTACAAGAGATGAGAAAACGCAAGAGCAAGGAAGAGTAAGTCAATAATAGGCAGCAATGAATAGTATATCACTAATGATCCAACACTTGTAATGAGAAACAAAAATTAAATCCAAAATTAAACTAGCTAAATAACTAACTAGGGGTTAATGCATGGCGTTTGGCAGTGTTGGATGATGGGTGGGAGAAACGAAGAAGAGAGAAGAAGGAAAAAAATGGAAAGAAGACAAGAAAAGAAGGCGGATGGAAGGATTGTCCACGCATACGCATCATGCCACGCGCACGCATGGGTGAGGTGGAAGGGGTCCGACGTATACGCGTGTGGCACGCGTACGTGTGGGTGGAACCAGAGAGAGGCGACGTGTACGTGTGGGTGGTTTTGTGCTAGAGGCACAACTCTAGCCCAAAACTCGCACAACTCTCGGGCTTTAGTATGGAATGTGAGGATGTTGGATCCACGTGTACGTGTGGGTTGGTGCCCTATTTTTCAAAATTTTTCCAAGTTCTTGCACCAAACCAAGCATTTCAAACCTTAAAACAACTACCAAAACACCATAAAACCTTATTTAACCTAATAGACTCCCAAATAAACACAACAAACTAAACAAAACATGAAATTAAACCTATTTTACCAATATGTACAAAAAGGAAAAAGGGAAAGATGTTACGATGGTGGGGTGTCTCCCACCTAGCACTTTTGTTCAATGTCCTTAAGTTGGACTTATGGGGAGCTCTTCATCAAGGTGGCTTGTGCTTGAATTCATCCTTGAACATCGACCAATGCTTTGACTTCCAATAGGCTCCATCATTTAAGATTAATATCTCCAAGCTTTGATGGAGTTCTTTGTAAGCTATGAGCTCCCAAAGTTGATTCTCTTTGTGCAATCCGGGATCCCACACTTTGTTTTCACACCCATCTTCAAATTGGTCATCATGATTCCATACGGGCGGCAAGCAGTCCGAATTCTCATATAAGCGCCAAAGCATCCTCTTAGACCCCCTTAAGTGAGAACTATACCAACCATTGTGCTTAGACTTTGAGCTTCCAACAATAATGAACCGTGAGTTAAGGTGTCTACCACTAACCATTTTTTTCCTACTCTTAACTCCACAAAGAGCTCTAAGTTGTCCATCATTTTCAATCAAGCCATATTCAAGTAGAAAAATAAAGCTTAGGGATAAGAATTTTATCCACTTGAATGTTGTGTTAGATGGTGACTTAGGAAGGGGGACCTCTCCATACTTAGACAATGCGAGGTCCACTCTCTTATGCTCTTCCTTTTCAACTTCCACCTCCTTGCATGCTTTTTCAAATTCAACCTCTTCCTCTTGGTAGCTTTCTTCCAATTCAAGCTCTTCATCATTGCTTACCAAGGGTATGGGAGGTAAGGTGGCTTCTTCTTTGATCTTTATGTCAAGTCCAATGGGGGAGGATTCAAATGTAGATAGGGATTCATCAATAATTGAATCCATTTGTTGATCAACCTCTTCAAAGTCTTCCACCATGATATGTTTTGGAGATTGTACACCCTCCTCAACATCAATATCAAGCTTGTTGGAAGAGGACTCTTTACTCATACATCCCCAAGGACTTCCAACATCTCTTAAATCTTTGACCGTCCCCTCCGACTCAAGTGTCTCTACTTCCTCCCTTTGTTGTAGTTCTTGCTTCAACTCCTCTTCTACACCATGAAGCTCTAAACTCACTCCCTCACTATACTCTTTGATTTCTCCACATCCATCAACGGGAGTGCCTTGATCGCCTAGGCTTAGGCGGGAGGATACTATGTTACTGACGACTTCCACCAAGGTAGCAAGCACGTCTTCTAGCTTCTTGAATTCTTCCTGCGTCTCCTCTCCATGCCTCGTGAAGCGAGAAGTGATGTCTCGTTGTCGTAGCACGAGGGAATGGCGACCTTCATCCATTGGAGGTGGTGTAGGAAGAGAAGTTTCATTGTTTGGGAAAAAGGGCTCATAATTGGAAAGTGGTTCAACAACTTCCACAAAATCATTAACAATGTCACTTAGTGTGGAAGTGTTCTCAAACTTGGAATTCACCTCTTGCTCAACTTCGCCTAGCTCTTCAACCACTTCTTCTTCATTAACAATCTTTTCCTCTTTAACTTGTTGCATGACACACTCCATGCTCCGCTCTCTGGTTGATTCTCCACATTCACCCATGGAAATGCTTTGTCTACTGTATGAATCCTATGCGTCCACATTGGTTTTAAATTTGGCAAGGTTAGCCTCGATAATTTCTTTCACTCTTTGGGCTTCCTCTTGTTCTCTTTGGCAGATGATTGCTTGAAGCCGATCCACTGCTTCCTTGTAGTGATCCTTTGGCTCTTGTTCCACTTGACTAGCATAAGTAGGATCATCTTGCTCTTGGACCAATGGATGTGAATATTTTTCCATGGAGGGTTGTGGTGAAAAAGGGAGTTCATTTTGCGGTTGAAAGTCATCATACATTGGAGGTAGTTCCTCTTGGTATAGCATGGAGGTGGTAATTCTTGAGAGTATTGGTAATTGAATTGTGGTGGTTCTTCATATGGTTCATATGGTTCACAAGGTGGTTGGTATGGTGGATAAGGATGATGGTCATATGGGGGTGTTTGGTGGTGAGGGGCTTGTGAGTATGATGGTTCAAAACTAGGTTGAGGGGTGGTTCATAGGCATATGTTGATTGTGATTGACAATCACAATGAAGGTCACCACATCCACTAGATTGATATGCATTAGGATCAGAATTATACCTATGAGAAATCGGAGGTGGTTGCCATGAAGAGTGATCAACCTCTTGAGGCCCCTCCCATCTTTGATTGTTCCATCCTTGATGCACATCGTCATTGTAACCTCCATTCCATACAACATAGTTGTAACCAAACTCATAGCCAAAGGGGTGAGAATTCATAGTAGCAAATAAAAAACCAAAAACTAACAAAAATGAGAAACAAAGTCTTAACCCTACAAAAAACCAACAAACACACAAAAGACAAACATATTTACATATTCACAATAGCCAATAACATAACATCATTGCAATTTCCCGGCAACAGCGCCATTTTTGATAGAAAGAATTCCTTCATGGTCTAGAATTTCTCTTATAGGAAAGAATTTCTTCGTTGTGAGTATAGCTCTAAACCAACAAACAATCCTCCCAATCAAAAATATTGGTTGTCACAAGTACAAACCCCAATAAGAATTTTTAACCGAAGTATTTAAATCTCCGGTTGTCTCACAAGGAATTGCAATGAAGTGCTCAATTATTGGCTATGAAGATGCAAGGGGATTTGATTTTCGAAAAAGGGGCAAGAAAAGTAAAGGAACAACTAAAGAAAGCAATTAATAAAAGAGAGACATCCTTGGCAAGAATTGAGAATCTAAGCTTTCTATCCCAGTCACTAATAACAATAATTAACAAGAATTTATCTTATTATGTCATCCCCGACGATGGAAGAAGGTATCATGTTATCTTCACACTCGAAGAAAATTTAATAAGACTAGCTAATCTCAATCCAAAGGTCCTAATCAACTCACTAAGTGAAATAGCAAGAGATTAGAGTTAATGGAGATCATACTAGCTAACAATTCTATATCACCAACATAATTTGGGTCTTAATGACTCAAGATCACTTAGTTTCTCTTTCCAAGTCAAGAATGCTCAAAGATCTACTCTAAATCCCAGCCAAGCATTTTGTCAAACACTTGGTGGGAATAAAAGGAAAACATAATAAATTGCAAAGAAAACAAGATCACCAACTCAAATCATCAATAGAACATCAAACATCAAATTTGTATTAAAAGAGATCCAAATCCAACAACAGTTCATCATCACAAAAGAAAGCATTAGGTGACATTAACAAGAAAAATAAGAGAAACAAAGGTGTAGAAACAAGAAATCACAATGGAAGTAAAATGAAGACAAGAATTGAACATGGATCTATGATGCAAATAACTCTAGAACCCTAATTCTAGAGAGAGGAGGGAGCTTATCTCTCTAGAAACTAAACTACATGATGCTATTCTTCAAACAATTGCTCCCCCTTTGCTCAATCTTCAATTCTGGATGAAATACTCTTAGAAACGAGTTGGACTTGGGCCTGGGCAGCTCAGAAATCACCCCCAGCGTTTTCACGTTAAGTAGGTCATGTGCAAGCACCGACGCGTACGCATGGGTCACGCGTACGCATGGGTCACGCGTACGCACCGCTTGCCAACTTGAAATCCACGCGTACGCGTCATGTAGGCGTACGCGTCGCCATGTGACCTCATCTTCACGCGTGCGCATCTGCTGCGCGTGCGCGTCGCTTTAAGCACTCCAAATCCTTCCAATACTTGCCTTATGAACCTAAGGTCACTCAACAAACACGTCAATTTATCGAATGGAAATAAAGTGAATCAAAATTAGCAATTTAAAGGCCTAAAAAGCATGTTTTCGCTATTAAGCACAAAATCAAGGAGAATTATAAAACCATGATATTTCATTGAATAAATGTGGGAAAAGAGTGATAAAATCCCCTAAATTAAGCACAAGATAAACCACAAAATTGGGGTTTATCAGAACTCAACCACTTCAGTTATGCTGGTGTCCGTCTCATTCCTCCGGCTGTGCTCCTCCATGAAGAACATTCATCTCCCCATGGTGCAACTGATGATAAGGTAAATAGAGAACGCACTCTACAACACCAAACTTAAAAGTTTGCTTGTCCCCAAGCAAAGAAAAACTCCAGGATGTCAAAAATTCCTTTTAATTTCTCCTGTTCCTATTCTAATCATTCTGCATGACCAAAACACATGTAAAACAAGAAAAATTCTAACAAAATTAAGATAAAGTAATTTAAAACTAGAACTAAAATAACTATAATGCTAAAATCAAAATAACTATAAAATTAAAACCAAAGTAACTGAAAAACCAAGGGTACTAATAGTTGGGTTGCCTCCCAATAAGCGTTTTGTTTAATGTCACTAGCTTGACGGTTGATTGTTACTTTTTCTTCCTCTTCTTCCAGTTTGTGACTTTAGTGGACATGAGGAGAAAAATGATAGCTATCAAAAAACAACTCCCATACAACTCTCTGATTCATTAGGACCAAGAAAAGCATATTCAAGTGTTGGGGGAGATAACTTCTATTCAAATGTGGGCAGTGCATTCAATTTTTTCTTCTCAGGAGCTTGCATACATAAAATTAAAGGGACTTGTATGGCTTTCTTTGGCATTATTGGAATGTGCAAGCATGGAGTGTGCATGGCTCCCTCCTTTGTTTATGTATCTTCCTCCTTTGTTTGTGCATCTTCCTCTTTTGTTTTTGCATTTTCCTCATTTATTTGTGCATCTTCCTCTTCTTCCATGTGTGAGGGTGAAGAGTTCTCTAATTCACTGGAGTATAAACTCTTTTGATTGATTTCCTCACTTTCTTCCATAAGATCTTGCATTATATCTCTTGGGAAGGAGTTTGCTTATTCCTCTTCCTGGGGCTTGATAATTGATAAACCCATATTTTATGATATATTTTGTGCTTAATTTGACTGATTTATTCAATCCTTCACCCACTTATTCATATTAATTGCATGGTTTTACTTTCCCTTCCTTATTATGTGATGTATGTGAAAAACATGTTTTCTATGCTTTAAAAATAATTATTTTAATTACCTTTATTTCCATTCGATGCCATGATTAGTGTGTTGAGTAGTTTCAGATCTTCTAAGTCTGGAATGACTTAAAGGATGAAAAAGGAAACATACAAAAATGGAAGGAAAGCACAAAACGGAGTTTCTAAAGAAACTGGCATCCACGCGATCGCATGGGTGACGCGGACGCATGCCAAGCGCGAATCAACAGCAACGCAGCCGCATGACTGACGCGACCGCGTGATAAGAAAAGCTCCGAATGACGCGACCGCATGGACCACGCGGACGCGTGACAGAGGCCACGCACCAGAAATTGCAGAAAACGCTCCCAGCAATTTCTGAAGCCCTTTTTGGCCCAAATCCAAGTCCAGAAGGCATAGACCAGAGATTATGAAGTGAGGGAATGCATCCATTCAGGAGAGCTCGCCAATTTAGTTACTTCTCATGATTTAGATTTAGTTTTGAGAGAGGTTCTCTCCTCTCTCTCTTAGGATTTAGGATTTCTCTTAATTTTAGGAGTGACTCTCAATTCCAGGTTTAACGTTCCTTTACTTTAAGCTTCCCTTTCACTTGTATTCATTCCTTTACTTTAGTTGATTATTTACTTTTACCATTTAATTTATGAATTCTTCTATGTTCCAGATTATTTGAATTAATGCTATTTGAGGTATTTCAGTTTATTGTTGCTCTCTTTTATTTATGTCATCATTACTTCCAATCTGAAGACATTTTTATTCCAACAAATTTACTTTTTTCCCTTTTGGTCTTGGTTAAGAAAGCAGTAACTCAGGAGTTATCTTATCTCAACATAATTGATAACTGTTATCTTTGCTAATTGAACTGAACTTCAATAATCCCAATCTTTTCTTAGGAAATAAATAGGATTTGAAGATCAAACTAATTAGTCCCTTGACTTTCCTTTGCTTTAGTAAAGGTCAACTAAGTGGAATAAAGATTCAACTTTCATTATTATTGATAAGGATAACTAAGTCTGGACTTCCAATTTCTCATACCTTGCCAAAAGTTTATTTTACAGTTATTTATTTATTTTTAATTACCATTTAAATTATTTGTCATACTTGTTCCTCATTCTTGAAACCCCAAATTTACAATCTCCATACCCAATAATAAGAACATACTTTCCTGCAGTTCCTTGAGAAGACGACCTGAGGTTTGAATACTTCGGTTATCAATTTTTAAGGGGTTTGTTACTTGTGACAACCAAAACGTTTGTACGATGGGATTTTTGAAGGTTTAGAAACTATACTTGCAACGAGGATTTATCCGCAAATTTCTAGACCACGCAAAAGTTCCTCTCGTCAAAATGGCGCCGTTATCGGGGAACTGCTAACGTGTGCCTTATTATTGGTTATTGTAAATATTTTTCTTTTACTTGTTTATTTATTTCTGTTTTTCCTTTTTAATTTTATTTGCTACTATGAACTCTCACCCTTCTCGCTTTGAGTTTGGTTCTAACTTTGTTGAAGGAAATAGAAGCCACAACAGGAATATGCATCAAGGTCAGACCAATCAAGGATGGATGGAGCCAAGAGGATCTAATCAACCCTTTAGGCAACAACACCCTCCAAGATATCATGGAAAATGACCATTCCACAATGCATACCCAGCTGATAGATATGGTGGACAACCTTGTAACTACCAACAAGCCCCACCCCGTGCCTATAGACCATCCTCTTAACAAAACCTCGAACCACCACACTCACAAGCTTCTCTTCACCATTCGCCACCACATGATCCCTATTTACCCCAGTTCCAATCCAATCACTCCCAAGCACCACCACTTTCCTATGTATCATGTCCAAATCCATCACCCCGAGAATCAGAGGTTCGCCTCAAAGAAACAGTAAATAAACTTCAAACAACCATTCGACAACTGGAGCAAGCAGTAATTCAATTAGCTTCTAGACGTTCGAACATCCAAGGACCAACCACAGCCCCATGTGGACAATCTAACGAAGAGCGTACCATGAAGGAAATACTAGAAACTCCAGTGGACAAGACAGAGAATGAATTCGTACTAGAACACGTAGAAGAAGCTGTCTTTATGCAAGAAGAAGAGTTGGTTGAAGATCTAGGAGACGCTGAACCTCCTTGGGAATTCAGAGCTGAGGAGAACTCCATCAAGGACGTTACAGTTGATGCTAAGGAGGACAATGCATAATCCCCAAGGCAAGTCGTTTATGAAGAACTAGACGGAATAACCCAGGACATAAATTTCCTTGATGATGATAGTCACAAATCAAGTTCTCTTAGTAATGAACTTGCATCTGCAAGTGAATTCTCTGAGATAGAAGAATCTTCCCCAAATGAATACGAAGATGATGTAGAGGTAGATTTCTCTCAACCTCCAATCTATGACTCGAGTGATGAGGAAGACACAGAAGACTTTGACCAGGACACAGATGCATTTGAAGAACCTTGCAAAGAAGTGGAGGAATTCACAGAAGAGCACAAGGGAGTAGAACTTACAGAAACACCAGAAACACTTACCCCAAGGCCATTACCACCCAATACAAGCTTTAAGTGGGTACAATCCTTAACCTTTAACTTTACTTTTTCACTTGAATACGGTTTGCTTGAAACAGATGGCCAGCTTAGAGCTCTCTGCGGCTTTAGGGGTAAAAGGGAAATGGCTCGTGCTCAGAGCTGGTGCACAAGGTTCAATAAGGTTCCACGCTTCAACTTGAAGTGCACGGATTGGTATCATGTTCAATTGAATGGATCTCGGAAAACGTTTGGTCACCATGGTGAGAATCTACTTTCTAAACCGCCTGGATGGAAAAATATAGATCAAGACGGAGGCAGATTTAAAAGCAAAGTTTGGGATCCTGGAATCTATTTCGACATTCGTCATTCCGGGAGCCTAAAAATTTGTTTGAAGCTGCTCAGGAGCTTTACATGCCTAGTTTGGGACCCTGGAGGCTATTGGCATTCCAAGCATTGGTGGAGATTTTTGGATGAATTTAAACATAAGCCGCCATAACAAGAAGCCCCTCTAATGTCCAACTTAAGGACTTTAACTAAAAGTGCTAGGTGGGAGACAACCCACCATGGTATGATTGTTCATTTTTCAATTTTTATTTCATTTTGTTTGTTTTCAAGTTTTATTTTATTTTATAATATTGAACCTAGAATTTTGCATCGCATTCATATTAATCATTGCATTCTGCATACTACATAAAAAAAAGGGGTGCGCGACGCGACTGCATCATTCATGCGATCGCGTCAAATGGCGAAAATACACTTCCCACGCGATCGCGTCATCCACGCGGCTGCGTCACCTGGAGATTGGCGTAAAGATCCAACGTCCAGAAAGTTAGGCTAGAATCGTGCGGCCATTGTGCGTTTCGCACAAATGACCCACGCGATCGCGTCACTTGCACACAACCAATCCCACGTGACTGCGTGAGCGACGCGACCGCGTCGCATGGATTGCACGAACACCCCAAAGGAGACAGAGAGTTGCGCTGAAACGACGCTGGATTCGTGCGTTTAGCACAAATCCCAGCGACGCGATCGCATGCGCCAGGCGATCGCGTCATTTAATCTTTTTTGCCCTCCATGCGATCGCGTCACCCACGCGACCGCATCCCCCCCATCCGCCACACACACACCTACCCCTCCCTTCCCCTCTTACCCCCCCTACCCCATTACCCTACCCTTCTTTCCCCCCTGCCCCGAACAGCCGTGCCCACCACTGCCAGCCGCTGCGCCAGACTCCGTCACCACCACCCCTAGCCACCTTTCTGCCCACTCTCCTTATTCGGCCAACCAGGTTCCGACGAACGCCACCCTTCTATCCTTAGTCGTTATTTCATTATTTTCTGTTTATGTTCATGTTTAGGCTAGTTAGATATGCATGTTGTAGTGGATTTTAGGTTGTTAGGTAGCCTAGGATGTGGTTAGTGGATTTAGGTCTGTTTAATTGCGCTGTTTATGTTTCTTGTTTCATTATTTTCGCAATTCTGCTGTTGTTGTGATGATTATAATGTTCATATGCTGTCCTTTCTTGTTTCTTGCTGCTCTTTGCACTGAATTTTCATGTTTATGTTCCTTCTATGTAATTGCAGCCTTATTTTTGATTCATATGAACTATTTGACTGCTGTTTATTTTCCGGGACAATCCAATTTTAGCCGGAATACTGCCCAAATTTCTGTAAAATGTTTTCATTCATGCTTTGGTTTTGGCATTTTGAAATTTGCTTTCCTCTGCTTTACCCAAACCCATTCATGAATGCCAAGCACGCATTCTTATTCTTTTTGATTTCCTGGTTCATATATTGCATTCCTGATGTTTGATTCCAATTTTTGCTATTTCTATATCTATTTGAATCATCATCAACCTGTTTTCCTTGTTTGGTTATGAGTTACCTATCGCTTCTAATTATGAATGCTTGTTACTTAGAAACTTATCGTTATGCCACTTACCTTAACCCATTTTTCATTAACTCACTAATTCTAATTTCCTGAACTCTTTTTTAATTCTAACCAAACTAACCTTTTATAATCCTTTTTCTGGTTTTTCACTTTCTTTTAACCCTCTAACCATGGCATACTGATAATTTTTCCTACTTAACATGCCTTCTATTACATTTTGGATTGTGAATTTTTCCTGTCAAACTTTTAACTCCTATACAATCCTTAATGGACATTTACTTAACTCATTTACCTCATTCTAATTCTCCTTTGCCACTTTGTGTTTCTTTTGACTATTTGCCTATTAGTTTTCCTATTTTTATTATATCCTGGTTTTCTATTTTTCAGGATGTTAGATTCCCAGAGAAAGGGAAAAGGAAAGGCTACCACTGGCAAACGTAAAAGAGGAGAATCATCTATGTCTATCATAGATCTCATGCATGATGCCTCCTGGCGGGAGAAAAACTTCACCCCGCAGGAGAAAGCTGACCAGCTGCTCCTTGCTAATGACCCAATGAAGTTTGCAAACCGATACTGTGAGCTGAAGTATCCGGTGTTTGCAAACTCCAGGAACCTATACCTGGAGAGGACTCTGAAGATCCCAGAAGAACTCCAGCAATACACCTATGATCAGATCAAACAAAGAGGCTGGTTCTTTCTGGAGCGAAACCTGTATGAGGTCAATGCATCTTGGGTAAGGGAATTCTACTGCAATTACTTCAAGACTTCCCTAGATGCAGTGAACCTTAGGGGGAAGCAGATTCTGGTCATTGAAGAGGCAATTGAAGATGATCTGAAGCTTCTGCCTAAATCTGATCAGCCAGATGGTTATCAGAAAGCTGAGGAAGACATGCGCTTTCTGAAGTTTGATTGGGATGCAGTCAAGGCCCGGATAGCCCTTGACCTGACCGTTCCTTGGATTATGGGTCAGAACACCACCATGCCCAAGGGAATCAAGCGGGCATACATGAATGATGAGGCTCGGCTGTGGCATCAGATACTTAGCAACTTCATTATGCCGAGTACTCACGAGATAGATATACCTGCCGCTATGATCACCCTCCTATGGTGTGTGATGGAGGGTAAGGACCTGTACCTGCCATGCTTTATCCGGTTCTACATGGCCAGGGTCCACGTCCGAGGCACTCTTCCCTTTCCATATTTGATCACATAGCTAGGCCGTCGAGCTGATGTGCCTTGGGAGGATGCTGATGAGAGGCCACCTGCTGCAGAATGCAAGAAGATTATCCCGCACAGCAAAAACTTTCTGGCCTTGGGCTACAGACCTCTATTCCTCAATGCTCCTGGTGACACTGCCACACCATCTGCCGGCCCCTCCTCCTCCACAGCTACACCTGCCACCACCACTGCACCTCCACCTGCCCCAGAGCCCATCTATCATCTAGTGCACCGCCTGTTTCGACGGCTTGACCAGATGGAGCGTCGCAACAAGCGACGCTATGAGCACCTGAAGCTGATGATACGATCTGGCGACATTCCCTCCGAGCCTGACATACCATCCGAGGCATCTGAGGAGGAGGCGGATGCACCCAAGGCTGCGACTCATCCACAGCAGGAGGCAGCGCAGGCAGGCACCCAGCAGGCAGCACACCAGCAGGAGATCCCACATCAGATCTAGGCTGCAGACCCTGAGATCCCTATTCAGACAGCCCCTCCTCTACAGCAGCCGGATGCTCAGACCGCCACCACCGAGACCCCTGCCACACATCCTTCTGGTGATGACACCCCTTCACACCCTGCTTGAGTGAGCATCAGGGACGATGCTTCATTTTAAGTGTGGGGAGGTCGCCATTTCTGGCATTCTTTTTTGGTGAACCACTACATACTCTTTTTATTTATTTTGCTATTTTTCTGTATTTTTCTTTTTATTTCTATTTTGCAGTACTTATACATTGCTATTTTCATGTATGTATACTCTATTTCTGCATTTTGCATTTTTAGTTCATATTTTAGCCACTTAGTTTAGTTGCAATTCTAACTTATTAGTTATAGAAATTGTGGATTGATTAGTATAGTTTACCCTTTTTAGCATAAGATAACTTGGAATAGATTGAAAAGAAAAAAGGAAGTAAACTAGAGACTTTAACAGAATCAAAACATCCCACACCTTGTATATATGGCATTACATGTTAGTTAATTAAACAACATTTCATCAAGGAGAAACACTAGAACTTTAAAGCCACCTTAAGTTTTACATTGAGAATAATGGGAATTTTTAACTAAACCTGCATAACATACATAAGTGATAAATGATTTTTGAGCTAGAGAACACATAGCCTGTGAGTTTTGAGCTTAATTGTATGGTTACATTCAAACCATAATTTTTATTCCTGTGTTCCGCCCTTCTTGTTTATTCTGGTGTTCTTTACTTTGTTTTAATCTATATGTTCGATTATAGAATGTAGATACATACCAAGAGAGTGATTGAGGCCATTATTTGATTTTAGCTCACTTATCCCAAAATATCCTACCTTTTACATCACCCTTGTTAATCCCCTTGAGCCTTTAAATCCCCTCCTGTTTTATAACCACATTACTAGCCTTAAGCGGGAAAACAAATAAAGAAGTCCCAAGTTGAATCCTTGGTTAGCTTAAGATAGAAATTGTGTAATTGCTTAAATGTGGGGAAACCATTGGGAACATGGATGATAGAAACAAAGGGTAGAAGGTTGAAAAAGAATAAAGATGTTTCAAAATAAGAATTTTTGGGAAACATGCTCATGTGAAGTTAAAGAAATTAAATTACCATGTGCATTAAAAAAATTTATTTAATTTTCAATATTTGAATAAAGGGGACACCAAAGGATTCCCCAAATGCAAATAAAGCAATGCACATGGGATAAAAATAAACATTAAGGCATGAACATGTAACATCAAAAGTGGAAAAATATGGGAAAATAGGTAAAGCAGCTTTGCTTTAGAACATATGTATGTTAGGTGAGATCTTAGTCTAATTAAGGATTCACTTATTAGCTCACTTAGCCTTATACATATACCCTTACCTTTACCTTGGCCCCATTACAACCTTAATTAAAGACCTCATGATTTTTGGTATGTCTATATTCTATAATTGTTGATTGGTTAGATGAAGAACAAAGTTATAGAAAGAAAGAATAAAAAGAAGAATAGGATTCGAAGGTCAAACTAATTAATCCCTTGACTTTTCTTTGCTTTAGCAAAGGTTAACTAAGTGAAATTAAGATTCAATCTTCTTTATTGTTGAGAAGGGTAACTAATTTGGACTTCCAATTTCTCATA
>NC_029791.2:78427934-78472160 GCF_000816755.2 Arachis ipaensis
TAGATTGCATTGCATGACATTCCACCACTTTAACCTTACTTTTTACCTTGGATTTAGCATGAGGACATGCTATTGTTTAAGTGTGGGGAGGTTGATAAACCCATATTTTATGATATATTTTGTGCTTAATTTAAGTGATTTATTCAATCCTTCACCCACTTATTCATATTAATTGCATGGTTTTACTTTCCCTTCCTTATTATGTGATGTATGTGAAAAACATGTTTCCTATGCTTTAAAATTAAATATTTTAATTACCTTTATTTCCATTCGATGTCGTGATTAGTGTGTTGAGTAGTTTCAGATCTTCTAAGGCAGGAATGACTTAAAGGATGAAAAAATAAACATACAAAGATGGAAGGAAAGCACAAAATGGAGTTTCTAAAGAAACTGGCATCCACGCGATCGCATGGGCGACGCGGACGCATGCCAAGCGCGAATCAACAGCGACGTGGCCGCATGACTGACGCGACCGCGCGCCTTAAGCAAAACACATATGACGCGGCCGCATGACTGACGCGACCGCGTGACAAGAAAAGCTCCGAATGACCCGACCGCGTGACCCACGCGGACGCGTGACATAGGCCGCGCACCAGAAATTACAGAAAATGCTCCCAGCAATTTCCGAAGCCCTTTTTGGCCCAAATCCAAGTCCAGAAGGCATAGACCAGAGGTTATGAAGTGAGGGAATGCATCCATTCAGGAGAGCTCGCCAATTTAGTTACTTCTCATGATTTAGATTTAGTTTTGAGATAGGTTCTATCCTCTCTCTCTCTTAAGATTTAGGATTTCTCTTAATTTTAGGAGTGACTCTCAATCCCAGGTTTAATGTTCCTTTACTTTAAGCTTCCCTTTCACTTTTATTCATTCCATTACTTTAGTTGATTATTTACTTTTACCATTTAATTTATGAATTCTTCTATGTTCTAGATTATTTGAATTAATGCTATTTGAGGTATTTCAGTTTATTATTGCGATCTTTTATTTATGTCATCATTGCTTCCAATCTGAAGACATTTTTATTCCAGCAAATTTACTTTTTCCCCTTTTGGTCTTGGTTAAGAAAGCAGTAACTCAGGAGTTATCTTATCTCAACATAATTGATAACGGTTATCTTTGCTAATTGAACTGAACTTCAATAATCCAAATCTTTTCTTAGGAAATAAATAGGATTCGAAGATCAAACTAATTAGTCCCTTGACTTTCCTTTGCTTTAGTAAAGGTCAACTAAGTGGAATTAATATTCAACTTTCATTATTATTGATAAGGATAACTAAGTCTGGACTTCCAATTTCTCATACCTTGCCAAAAGTTTATTTTACAGTTATTTATTTATTTTTAATTGCCATTTAAATTATTTGTCATACTTGTTCCTCATTCTTGAAACCCCAAATTTACAATCTCCATAACCAATAATAAGAACATACTTCCGTGCAGTTCCTTGAGAAGACGACCCGAGGTTTGAATACTTCGGTTATCAATTTTTAAGGGGTTTGTTACTTGTTACAACCAAAACGTTTGTACGAAGGGATTTTTGAAGGTTTAGAAACTATACTTGCAACGAGGATTTATCCGCAAATTTCTAGACCACGCAAAAGTTCCTCTCGTCAATAATCAACTCCACATATTTCTCTATATTTTTGACACTCATCCTCATATCATGTATGCATTCTTTCATGAGAAGTTCAAGAGCTGATGGTTCTTGATATAAATAAGGAGATGGTGGCTTTTGATATGAATAAGAAAGAGATGATGGTTCTTCATAAGAGTAAAAAGAGGATGGTTCTTGGTATGAATAGGGAGATGGTGGCTCTTGATATGAGTAGAAAGATGATGGTTCTTAATATGGATAGAGAGGTGGTGGTTCTTGGTATGAATATGGAGATGGTGATTCTTGATAGTTGGAACATAAAGCACTGAAGTTTCTTTGATTTTGACTTTTCCAACCAAAATTTGGGTAGTTTCTCTATCCACAATAATGAGAATCACTCCTTAGGTGTGAGTAGTAACCCACGTAATCTCTCTCCATTATTTTTCCTTAGCACAAAGCACCAAACAGAATTAAACGCACCATGTGGACATAAAGGAAAATAAAATAAAATATAAAATAAAGTGAAAATAAAAGAAAAATAAAATAAAGAAAATAAACTGAATAATTAAGAAAATAAAATAACTAATAAGCAAAAATGAGTATAAGATTTAAACTCAATAAATAAAATAACTAGGAAGAATAAAACAACTAAGGGGATACCAAACTTAATTTCAGAAATTAAGAGAAAAAATTTAAATAAAATAAATCAATTTTTTTTGAAAATTTAAATAAATAAGTTAAATTAAATTAAAGCAAAAACGCCTAATCTAAGAAATCAAACAACCAGTAGTTGTCAATCACAGTGAATCCCCGGCAACGGCACCAAAAATTTGATGCGGAATTTATAACCCACAAACTAACTGGCAAGTGCACCTGGTCTTACCAAGTAATACCTCAGCTGAGTGAGGGTCGATCACACGAGGATTGATGGATTAAGCAAAAATAATTGAGTGATTGGCTTTTCAATGCTGTTAGAATCATGTCAATTGGACCTCTGTAGCTCGAGTTATTCCTGTTGGAGTGCAGGGAGGTCAAGGTTGACAGCATCATTCACTTTCTTCTCTTTTTCTATAGAAGCTCCATCAAATCCATCCGAATGCTACCTGAAATAAACAGAATTGCATACAACTCAAAGTAGCATCCATAGTGGCTAAAAGATATTTAAATCTTGATTAAACTCAACAATTTGAATGCAAATTTACTAGGAAAAGATAGAAAAGATGCTCACGCATCACTGGCGTCCAACACCTAAAAAGGAGTCCAAAGTTGGCGTTCAACGCCCAAGAAGGGTACTAGCTCGCGAAGTCAACCTTAGCTCAGCATAAATACTCACAAAGTGGGCCACAGAAGTGGATTTTCGCACTATCAACCCAGTTTATCCTATTTCTATAATCCTTAGTTATTAGATTAGTATATATAGGAGAAGATCACCCATGTTTAGGATCTTCTACCTCATCTTTACCTATTCGAACATTTCATTACTTTTATGTAACCTATGAGTCACTAACCTCCTAGGTTAAGGTTAGGAGCTCTGTTGACTTTTATGGATTGATAATATCATTGTTCTATTTCAATCTATGATTGATTTTATTCTAAGATGAATCTTCGTTCTTCATCCTAATGAATTAGGAGTGTAACTTGACCGTCATCCCTATTCTACATGGGTTCTTAGAGAGTAACTTGATGGGATAGTATTGAACCACAAGCTTGATTATACATCTCTTAAACGGCTAATCCATGACTTTGTTGGGGACTTGGAGACATCAGTTCAGCCAAGGTACGGGGCGATTAGGGCCATTGTAGTATAGGCTAGAATTGTGGAGCAACGTTCTCTGATCCGGAAGATCCGATCTTGTCTGTAGTGCTTTGAGTAGGATCACCAAGCGAATGGACTGCTAGAGCTTCATCCCTGTTCAGATTAGATGACCAATGACCTGGCGTTTGATCTAAGGCAGAGGAGATTAATGACCACTAACCTAGTGTTAGTCACTTACAGCCTGCCATGGAATGAATCATCAGAAGCTGAAGTAGACAGTGAGAAAAGTTGATCCAGAAGGAAGAAACATCTCCGAAGCCTCAACCATTCTCTTATCATTGATTTCACACCAATTAAGTAATTCTATCTTTATTCTGTTTTATGCGTTTTTCACAACAACTATATTTTTTATCCACCTGACTAAGACCTACAAGGTATCCATTGCTTGATCAATCCAACAATGTCCATGGGATCGACCCTCACTCACCTGAGGTATTACTTGGACGACCTGGTGCACTTGCCAGTATATCTGTGCGAATATTGCGGAGTCAATTTCATGCACCAAGTTTTTGGCGTCATTGCCGAGGAATGTTCGAGTTTGACAAACTACCGAACTATTTTGTTGGTTAGATTAGGTACTTTTATGGTTTACTTGCTCTTTTAATTCTGTTTCTTGCTTTATTTTCCAAAAATTTTTTCAAAACCTTTATCTGTTTTTGACCATCTATTTCCTTTTGAGTTTTCTATTTTGAGTCTTACCTATTTCTTATTTCCTTTTTCAAACATTTTTGAAAATATTTTCTTTTCTTTGGTAATCTTTGTTTTTTGTTTGAGTATTGTGTCAGTCCTTAAGTTTGGTGTCTCTTTTTATCTTTGGTCCCTTTGGTACTATTGGTTTGTCTTTTCTTGAGTTTTTAGAAAATTGTTCTTGTTTTTCTTCTTGGTATTCGAACTGTTCTTGTTACTTTCTTTTATTTGATGTCAAATTCTTTAAGTTTGATGTCTTTTGGTGTTTATCTTGCAAATTTTGAAAAATTAGTGTCTTAGATTTTAAAATTTTAAGTTTGGTGTCTTTTTGTGTTTTTCTTTTCTTAAATTTTTGAAAACGTGTTCTTGAGTGTTCTTCATTGTGTTCAAATTGTTCTTGGTGTTTTTCTTTCTTTGATCTTAAAATTTTTGTGTTTTTCCTTCAAAAATTTCGAAAATCATAACCGTTGATTTCAAAAATTTTTAAGTTTGGTGTTTCCTTGTTAAGTACAGTTTAATTTTTAAATTTTAAATCCTATCTTTTCAAATCTTTTTCAAAATCTTTTCAAATCTTTATCTTATCTTTTTATCTTTCTTTGAATTTTAAAAAGATCCTATCTTATATTATTTTAAATATAATTTTAAAATTCGAATTTCAAAATCTTTATCTTATCTTAAATCAATTTCAAATTTCAAAATCAAATCTTTTTCAAAATTCAAATTCACAAATTTTCAAAATCAGATCCTTTCAAATGTTGTCTTTCTAGATTATTGATCTTTAAAATTTCAAATTTGAATTTTAAATCTTTAAATTTAAAATTTCAAAATCTCAAATTTAAATTTCAAATCTTTTAAATTTTTCAATCTTATCTTATCTAGTTTGACTCTTTCTTTTAAATTTTAAATTTCAAATCTTTTCTTTCTTTTCAAATTCAAAATTCAAATCTTTTTGTTTGACGTTCTCTTTTTGAATTTTAAAATTTTCAAAATCAAATATGTTATCTTTCTTTTCAAATCTTGTTAGTTAATAATTAAATTTTCTATTTTTATTTATTATTTTTTATTTTAAAAAAAATTAAATTTTTAAATTCTTTTTCCCTCTTTAATCTTCGAATTCTCCCTCTTTATTCTCGTCTATTTCTTTTGGATATATTACTGGGAGCTCCCTATACTATAAGGTCAACATATTTCTTTAAGGTCAACATAGACCAGGTCCTGCTATTACGGAAAAAGTTCCAGTTTCATAGACACCCACAGGAAGACCCAAGTAAGTTCATCTCCGACTTCCTATAGTTCTGTGACACTGTAGAGGCCAATGGAGTGGAACCTGAAGTCCCCAGGCTAAAACTCTTACCATTTGCTCTGAATGATCAAGCAAGTTCATGGTGGCATATTGAAGTTAGAGGAAGTGTGAACACTTGGGATAAGGTTGTTAAGAAATTCCTGAATAGGTTTTCTCCCTCACAGAGATTAACTAAGCTAGTGACAGATGTTCAGACCTTCAGGCAGAAGGAGAGCGAGTCCCTCCATGTTTCTTGGGAGAGGTACAAGCTAATGTTCAGGAATAGCCCTCCCCATATGTTCTCAGGATGGGGCAAGACGATCTTCTTCTATGAAGCCATCTCTGAGATAGCCAGGAAGACAGTAGATCACTTTGTAAGCGATTCTCTTTACTTTATAGAGACACACGTAGAGGCAGATGAGCTCATTGAGATAGCTGTCAACAACTAGCACTTATACTAGGATAGAAGTTCTAAACATGGAGACTGTAGCCGTGATGAGCGGATATTTTATACGCTTTTTGGGGGTATTTTCATATAGTTTTTAGTAGGATTTAGCTACTTTTTAGTATATTTTTCTTAGTTTTTATGCAGAAATCACATTTCTGGACTTTACTATGAATTTGTGTATTTTTCTTTGATTTCAGGTATTTTCTGGCTGAAATTGAGGGACCTGAGCAAAAATTTGATTCAGAGGCTGAAAAAGGACTGCAGATGCTGTTGGATTCTGACCTCCCTGTACTCGAACTAGGTTTTCTGGAGCTACAGAAACCCAATTGGCACGCTCTCAAATGCGTTGGAAAGTAGACATTCAGGGCTTTCCAGAAATATATAATAGTCCATATTTTTCCCGAGTTTTGATGAGGTAAACTGGCGTTTAAACGCCAACTTCCTGCCTTATTCTAAAGTTAAACGCCAGAAACAGATTCCAAACCAGAGTTAAACGCCACAAACAGGCTGTGACCTGGCGTTTAACTCCAAGAGAAGCCTCTACACGTGTAAAGCTCAATGCTCAGCTCAAGCACACATCAAGTGGGCCTTGAAAGTGAATTTCTGCACTATCTGCACTTAGTTACTTATTTTCTATAACCCTAGCTACTAGTTTAGTATAAAAACTACTTTTAGAGATTTATTTTGTACCTCATGACATTTCACATCTGAATTTTGTATCCTCTACGGCATGAGTCTCTAAACTCCATGGTTGGGGGTGAGGAGCTCTGCTGTGTCTCGATGGATTAATGCAATTACTTCTGTTTTCTATTCAATCACGCTTGTTTCTGTTCTAAGATACTCGCTCGTACTTAACCATGATGAATGTGATGATCCATGACACTCATCACAATTCTCAACCTATGAATGTGTGCCTGACAACCATTTCCGTTCTACCTTAGATTGAGTGTGTATCTCTTTGATTCCTGGTTCACGTGTTTGATTGCATCTCCTGACAACAGAGCATTCGAATCCGTGAGATCAGAGTCTTCGTGGTATAGGCTAGAATTATTGGCGGCCATTCCTGAGATCCCGAAAGTCTAAACCTTGTCTGTGGTATTCCGAGTAGGATCCGGGAAGGGATGACTGTGACGAACTTCAAACTCATGAATGCTGGGCGCAGTGACAGTGTGCAAAAGGATCAATGGATCCTATTCCAACATTAGTGAGAACCGACAGATGATTATCCATGTACGTGGACCCTTTTCACTGAGAGGACGGCTAGTAGCCATTGACAACGGTGATCCACCAACATACAGCTTGCCATGGAAGGAGCCTTTCGTGCGTGAAGAAGACAGTAGGAAAGCAGAGATTTAGAAGACAGAGCATCTCTGGAAACTCAGTCTGTTTCTCATTACTGAATCATGAGTAACCTTTATTTCATGTTATTTAGTTTTCATAAACAAAAGTAATTTTTATCATTAATCTCCTGACAAATATTTACAAGATAACCATAGATTGCTTCAAGCCAACAATCTCTGTGGGATCGACCCTTACTCACGTAAGGTATTAATTGGACGACCCACTGCACTTGCTGGTTAGTTGTGCGGAGTTGTGAAAAGTGTGAATCACAATTTCGTGCACCAAGTTTTTGGCGCCGTTGCCAGGGATTGTTCGAGTTTGGACAACTGACAGTTTATTTTGTTGCTTAGATTAGGAAAAATTTACTTTTTTAGTTCAGAGTCACTAAAATTGTGTCTTCTATTGTTGTTTTTGGTTGAAACTTTTTTTTTAAATCCTTATTTTTTTTTTCAAATTTTTTCGAAAATTTTTATAAACTAATAATTGAGTTTTTCTGTTTGAGTTTAGTTTCATATTTTAAGTTTGGTGTCAATTGCATGATTTTATTTTTCTTTTAATTTTTTTCGAATTATTAGTGCTCAGAATATAAAAATTTTTAAGTTTGGTGTCCTTTGTGTCTCTGTTTTCTAAAAAAATTTTTCAAAAGTTGTTCTTAGCGTTCATCGTGATATTCAAAGTTTTCCTGTTTGTTTCCCTTGTTTTGATCTAAAAATTTAAGTTTGGTGTCATTTTTACTATTTTTCTCTTTCTTCAATAAACTCAAAAATATCTTTTCTTTTTATTTCAATTAATTTTACGAATTTTCCTTTAAAAGTTCAGATTTTTATTTTAAAACTTTTTATTCTATCTTATCTTCATTTTGAAATTTCAAAATTCAAAATCTTTTTCAAAAATCATATCCAAAGTTTTTCAAATCTTCTTAATTAAGTAATTATTTTAATTTTCGATATTTATATTTTAATTTCTAATTATTTTATTTTACCTTATTATTTTTATTTATTTTTAATTATTCGGTTTGTTTCTACTTAAATAAAATAAAAACAAAAATATATTTTATTTGCAATTCATATCAACTTTCGTTTATCCATCATGGACCTAAATGGAAATGAACAGTCCAGAAGGACTCTGGGGTCATATGCTAACCCCATTACTGCTGCATATGGGAGTAGCATCTGTATACCTCCCATCAAAGCAAGCAGTTTTGAGTTAAATCCTCAGCTCATTGTCATGGTGCAGCAAAATTGCCAGTGTTCCAGTCTTCCACAGGAAGAACCTACTGAGTTTCTAGCACAGTTCTTGCAAATTGCTGACACAGTACATGACAAGGAAGTAGATCAGGATGTCTACAGATTATTACTGTTTCCATTTGCTGTAAAAAGATCAAGCTAAGAGGTGGTTAAATAATCAACCTACAGCAAGCATAAGAACATGGAAACAGTTATCAGACAAATTCCTGAATCAATATTTCCCTCCAAAAAGGATGACACAGCTAAGGCTGGACATCCAAGGCTTTAAACAAGAGGATGATGAATCCCTTTATAACACCTGGGAGAGGTACAGAGGGATGCTAAGGAAATGCCCCTCTGAAATGTTTTCAGAGTGGGTGCAATTAGACATCTTCTTCTACGGGCTTACAGAAAAAACTCAGGTATCTCTAGACCACTCAGCTGGTGGAACTATACACATGAGAAAGACTATTGAAGAGGCTCAAGAGCTTATCGATATAGTTACTAGAAATTAGCATCTATACATAAGTAATGAGTCCTCCATAAAAGAAGAAGCTAAGGCAGTATCAACTGACTTTAGTCCTCAGGAACAAGTTGCTGAACTCAATCAGCAACTATCTTCTATAACAAGGCAGTTAGCAGAATTTAAGGAGATGCTACAAGAAACCAAAAACGCTAACAAGGAAATGGAATCATAATTGAATCAAACAAAATAGCAGTTATCAAAACAAATAACAGAGGAGTGCCAAGCAGTTCAATTAAGAAGTGGAAAAATATTAAATACCTCAACTCAAAGCAGCAGAAAGCCAAGAAAAGAATAGCTGACAGAGGATGAGCAACCTATACCCAAAATCCCTCTGAGGACAGTAAGACCCCAGAGAGGTATAAGTCTGGCGTTCAAACACCAAAAAGGGTTAAAAACTGGCGTTAAACGCCCAATCCATGTCTAGTTCTGGCGTTCAAACGCCAGAAAAGGGTAGGAATCTAGCGTTAAATGCCCAATCCATGTCCAGTTCTGGCGATCAAATGCCAGTGAGGGATCTGACACCTGCAAGTGCTGATAATAACTCCCTTAAGAAGGCTTCTCAACCTGCCTCTGTTGGAAATAAACCTGCAGCAACTAAGGTTGAAGAATATAAAGCCAAAATGCCTTATCCTTAGAAGCTCTGCCAAGCGGAACAGGATAAACAATGTGCCCGCTTTGCAGACTATCTCAAGACTCTTGAAATAAAGATTCCATTTGCAGAGGCACTTGAGCAAATACCCTCTTATGCTAAGTTCATGAAAGAGATCTTAAGTTATAAGAAGGATTGGAGAGAAACAGAAAAAGTTTTTCTCACTGAAGAATGCAGTGCAGTCATTCTAACAAGCTTTCCAGAAAAGCTTAAGGATCCCGGAAGCTTTATGATACCATGCACATTAGAGGGTACTTGTACCAAGAGAGCTCTATATGACCTTGGGGCAAGTATAATCTGATCCCTGCATCCACTATTAGAAAGCTTGGCTTGACTGAAGAGGTCAAACCAACCCGGATATGTCTTCAACTTGCTGATGGCTGCATTAAATATCCATCAGGCATAATTGAGGACATGATTATCAAGGTTGGGCCATTTGCCTTTCCCACTGACTTTGTAGTGCTGGAAATAGAGGAGCACAAAAGTGCAACTCTCATTCTAGGAAGACCTTTCCTAGCAACTGGACAAACCCTCATTGATGTCCAAAAAGGGTAAGTGACCTTAAGAGTCAATGAGGATGAGTTCAGGCTGAATGTTGTTGAGGCAATGAAGCATCCAGACACATCAAAAGACTGCATGAGTGTTGATATTATTGACTCCCTGGTAGAAGAGATCAACATGGCTGAGAGTCTCGAATCAGAGCTAGAAGACATCTTTAAAGATGTTCAGCCTAATTTGGAGGAATCAGACGAAATAAAAGAGCCTCTGAAAATTCCTCAAGAAGAGGAGAAACCTCCTAAACCCGAGCTCAAACCACTACCACCATCCCTGAAATATGCATTTCTGGGAGAAGGTGATACTTTTCCGGTGATCATAAGCTCTGCTTTAAATCCACAGGAAGAGAAAGCACTACTTCAAGTGCTAAGGACACACAAGACAGGTCTTGGATGGTCCATAAGTGATCTTAACGGGATCAGCCCAGCAAGATGCATGCACAAGATCCTATTGGAGGACAATGCTAAGCCAGTGGTTCAACCACAGAGGCGGCTAAATCCAGCCATGAAGGAGGTGGTGCAAAAAGAGGTCACCAAGTTACTGGAGGCTAGGATTATTTATCCTATTTTTGATAGCCCCCGGGTGAGCGCTATCCAAGTTGTCCCCAAGAAGGGAGGCATGATAGTGGTTCATAATGAAAAGAATGAACTGGTTCCCACAAGAACAGTTACAGGGTGGCGTATGTGTATCGATTATATAAGGCTCAATACAGCCACCAGGAAGGATCAATTTCCTTTACCATTCATACACCAAATGCTAGAGAGACTAGCAGGTCATGAATATTATTGCTTTTTGGATGGCTATTTAGGTTACAACCAAATTGCAGTAGATCCTCAGGACCAAGACAAAACAGCATTCACATGTCCTTCTGGAGTGTTTGCCTACAGAAGGATGCCTTTTGGTCTGTGCAATGCACCTGCAACCTTTCAGAGGTGCATGCTCTCTATCTTCTCTGATATGGTAGAAAAATTTCTGGAAGTCTTCATGGATGACTTTTCAGTATTTGGAGACACATTCAGCTCCTGCCTTGACCATTTAGTACTTGTTCTGAAAAGATGCCAAGAGACTAACCTAATTTTAAAATGGGAAAAATGTCACTTTATGGTAACTGAAGGAATTGTCCTTGGGCATAAAATTTCAAACAAGGGAATAGAGGTGGATCAAGCTAAAGTGGAAGTAATTGAAAAATTACCACCACCTGCCAATGTTAAGGCAG
Source organism: Arachis ipaensis (assembly GCF_000816755.2). Taxonomy (NCBI): domain Eukaryota; kingdom Viridiplantae; phylum Streptophyta; class Magnoliopsida; order Fabales; family Fabaceae; genus Arachis; species Arachis ipaensis. The sequence goes on from NC_029791.2 coordinate 78,439,272, forward strand.
TCAGAAGCTTTCTGGGGCATGCAGGATTCTATAGGAGGTTTATAAAGAACTTTTCAAAAATTGCAAAACCTCTGGGTAATCTGCTAGCTACTGACACGCCATTTGTCTTTGACACAGAGTGTCTACAAGGTTTGAAACTCTGAAAGCTAAGCTGGTCACAGCACCAGTTATTTCTGCACCAGACTGGACATTACCATTCGAACTAATGTGTGATGCCAGTGACCATGCCATTGGTACAGTACTGGGACAGAGGCATAACAAGCTTCTGCATATCATTTATTATGCTAGCCATGTTTTAAATGATGCACAGAAAAATTACACAACCACAGAAAAAGACCTGCTTGCAGTGGTTTATGCCATTGACAAGTTTAGATCATACTTAGTAGGATCAAAAGTGACTATGTACACTGACCATGCTGCTCTTAAATATCTACTTACAAAGCAGGATTCAAAACCCAGGCTCATAAGATGGGTGTTGCTTCTGCAAGAGTTTGATATAGAAATAAGAGACAGAAAAGGGACAGAGAACCAAGTGGCCAATCATCTGTCCCGGATAGAACCAGTAGAAGGGGCGTCCTCCCCCTCTATTGAGATATCTGAAACCTTTCCGGATGAGCAATTATTTGCCATTCAGGAAAGACCATGGTTTACAGACATTGCAAACTATAAAGCTGTAAGATTCATACCCAAAGAGTACAACAGGCAGCAAATAAAGAAATTGATTTCTAATACAAAGTACTACTTATGGGATGAACCATATCTCTTTAAGAGATGTGCAGATGGAATAATCCGTAGATGTGTGCCCAATGAAGAGGTGATAATGGATAATTGCTCGATGGTTTAGATTTTCTTCTTATAGAAAGAATTACTTTGTTGTAAGCATAGCTCCAAACCAACAAACAATTCCCACATAAAAAATATTGGTTGTCACAAATAGCAAACCCCAAATAAGAATTAACCGAAGTATTTAGACTCCAGGTCATCTCACAAGGAATTGTAATGAAGTGATCAATTATTGGCTATGAAGAGCAAGGGGGATTGGTTGATAATTGGGCAAGAAAATAAATGGCAAGAAAAGTAAATCAAACAAGTAACTAAAGAAAGCAAGTAAAAGAGCATGTATGAACAAGTAGGGCTAAGATCATATGATGATTCATGAATCCTACCAATTCAAATATCAAAATGAAGTACAAGTAGACTTGCAAGAAGAAAAGCTCATGAAAGTCGGGAACAAGGAATTGAGCATCGAACCCTCACCGGAAGTGTATCCGCTCTAGTCGCTCAAGTGTATAGGGTGATCCACTCAATTCTCTTCTAGTCATGCTTTCCATGATTTGTTTTTCATCTAACAATCAACAATTATTCAATGCATGCATACATTCATCATGAGGACTTATTCATAGATTGTAATGGGGCTAGGGTCAAGGTAGGATGCATATGGTCAAGTGAGCTTGGAATTTGAATCTTTGATTAACCTTAGCTCTCACCAAACACATATAACAACCTATACAATTCTAGTACAATGCCTAGCTACCCATGATTCCCACTTTTTCACACACTCATGCATTCTCTTTAATTCACATTCCATATGCATTGATTTTTATTGAACTTTACTTTGGGGTATTTTTGTCCCCTTTTTATTTCTTTTTCTATTTTATTTTTATTTTTTTCTTTTTATATATATATTTTTTTCTTTATTTTGTAATTAATTTTTTTTTATTACAATCATAGAGAGAGAATAATACACACAAGAATGAAAAATAAGTGGTTATATGATGTAACCACACCATAAGGCTCAAAACTCACATGCTTGTGTTCTTAGCTCAAAAACCATGTTCCAAAATAAATTCTTCAAGCAAGTTTATCACAAAAAAAATTTTTTTCAAATTGGTAGGGTGCCCTAAAAATAATTTTTCTTGGAAAGGAATAATCACCCTAACCAAGTAGTCCTAACGTGAAAAGAAGTGGTAAAATATGTACAAATTCTAACTAACATGCAACCTATCATGCAATGCAACAACTAACTAACAAAGGAAAAAATTAAAAATTGGTGTTGAGAAAGGAAGTTGTTACCCATGGAGGTCGGTCGGACGACCTCCCCACACTTAGAAATTTGCACCGTCCTCGGTGCGTGCAAAGAAGAGTAAAGTGGACGGGTTGCTACAATTGATGAGTTTCTTTAAAGGGTTGTGCGGGTGAACTTGTTTGTTGCCCCGTTTAGAAGCCCTTCCATTCCTTTCCTTCTTGGTGGCCAACCTCGAAAGAGAGAAAAAGAAAGAAAATTAAGCCTACAACAAAGATATGAAAGAAATTAGAACATAGGCGGGGGCTAATACCAAATACAAGTATGGTTCTCAAAGACATGGTAGCTACAACATATAAGTGAGAAAACAATATAAGCTAAGGGCATATCAACTAATACTTGATGCAAGAGTAAAGTCAAAGCATAGACAAATGACATGAAGAGCATGTTGCATCAAGCTTAGAAAATAAAAGGGAAAACAAGTTACAAAAATAAAATTAAAATGCAATGAATGAAAACAAGGAAATGCAATAAAAGAAAATGGAAGAAAAAAGAAAAAAAATATTTTTTTATTATTATTTTTTTAAATTTTTAAATTTTTTTTTATAATTTTTATATTTTTAAAAGAAAGAAAAAAAATAGAAAGAAAGAAGAAGGAAAGAAAAAAAAAGAAGGAGAAAGGAGAAAGGAGAAAAATAGGGTGCAAATCCGCGCATATGCGCCATGCGTGCTTAGGCACGGATGCAGCAGGAACAGTCCACGCGTGCGCGCCATGCGTGCTTGGGCGCGGATGCAACAAAAATAATCCGCGTGTGCGCGCCTTGCATGCTTGGGCGCGGATGCAACAGGGACAATCGGCGCGCGCGCGCCATGCGTGCTTAGGCGCGGATCGCCTGGCACAAAGTAGGCATCAAGTGGGCACAACTCTCGGGTTTTAGTACTAGGAGTTGTGAAACCACACCGGCACGCGCGCACACTGCGCGCTTGGGCGCCGATGCCCTTTTTTGTTTTTTGAAAAACAGGGCATTCTCCTAATCTCTAAGCATTCTAAAACAATCAAAAATCAAATTTAACAACAAATCTTTTTGGTTTTTGAAAAATTTTCAAATACACTAGAAACAAAACTTATACTACAAGCAAAATGCAACTCAATAACAACTAAACTAATAAAAACAAACTAAGAAACAACCAATCAATCAAAGCAAAATGTATAAGAGTATAGAAAATAACAAAAACTACCTATAATGGCAACTCAAATCACTTATTAACCAAATCTAAAAGAGAATGGAAAGAGTTTACCATGGTGGGGTGTCTCCCACCTAGCACTTTTGTTTATTGTCCTTAAGTTGGACTTATGGGGAGCTCCTCTTAAGGTGGCTTGTGCTTGAAGCTATCCTTGAACATCCACCAATGCTTGAATCTCCAATAAGCTCCATTCTTCAATATTAATATCTTCAAGCTTTGATGGAGTTCTTCACAAACCATGAGCTCCCAAAGTTGATTTTTCTTGTGCGATCTGGGATCCCACACTTTGTTTTGACACCCATCTTCAAATTGATCTTTATGATTCCAATTGGGTGGCATGACCTTAGAATTCTCAATTAAGCACCCAAACATTCCCCTAGACCCGTGCAATTTGGTTCTACACCAACCATTGCTATTCAACTTCGAGCATGCAACCATCATGAACTTGGAATGATGTTTCCAACTACTACACAACTCTCTCTTACTCTTAACTCCACAAAGAGCTCTAAGTTGACCATCATTTTCAATCAAACCATATTCAAGTGAGAAAGCAAAGCTTAGGGATAAGAAATTTACCCTCTTGAATGTTGCGTTGGATGATGACTTAGGAAGGGATGGTCCCAATGATCTTGCAAGCTCCACTCCCTTGTGCTATTCCTTGACTTTCTCCACTTCTTTACAACTTTCCTCAACTTCAACCTCTTCCTCTTGGTGGCTTGCTTCCAATTCAATTTCTTCTTCATTGCTCACCAAAGCCATGAGAGGCTGTGCATCTTCTTCTTTGATCTCAATTTTAAGCCCAATGGGAGAGGATTCAATTGTAAATAGAAACTCTTCAATGATTGAATCCATTTCTTGATCAACCTCTTCAAAGTCTTCAGTCATGATATGCCTTGGAGGTTGTACACCCTCCTCAACATCAATATCAAGCATCTTGGAAGAGGACTCTCTAATTCTACATTCCCATGGACTTCCAATAACTCCTAGATCTTCAACCACTTCTTCCGGCCCATTCATCTCAACTTCTTCCCCTTGTGGCAATCCTTGTTTCACCCCTTCTTCTACACCTTGAAGCTCTAGACTCACTCCCTCGCTATGCTCCTTAATTTCCTCTCCACATTTGTCAATGGGAGTGTCTTGGTTGCTTAGGCTTAGTCGGGAGGAGGCCATATTGCTAACAGCTTTCACTAGGATAGCCATCTTGGATCCTAGCTCTTTAAACTTCTTTTCATCCTCCTCTTGTCGCCTTAAGATATGAGATTCAAGACCTCTCAATTCATGCGTGGGGGCTTCATCGGGAGGTGATGGTGGAAGAGAAGGTTCATTGTTTGGAAGGAAGGTATCATGTTTGGAAGTTGGTTCATCTTGGTAAGGATATGGAGTTGGTGTATATGGAGGTGGTTCTTGAGAGTAGTTGTGTTGGTATTGTGGTGGTTCTATGTATGGTTTATATGGTTCATAAGGTGGTTGATATGGTGGATAAGGATTAGGGTCATATGGGAGTGTTTGGTGGTATGGGGCTTGTGAGTAAGGTAGTTCAAAGTCATGTTGAGTGGGTGGTTCATAGGCATATGGTGGTGGTTGTTGACAATCACAATAAGGGTCACCACATCCATTAGATTGATATGCATTAGGATGAGAGTTATACCCATAAGAATTCGGAGGGGGTTGTTGCCAAGAAGGGTGATCAATCCTTTGAGGCTCCTCCCACCTTTGATTGTTCCATCCTTGATGCATATCCTCATTATAGCTCCCATTTCCTACAACATAATTTGAACCAAAATCGTAGCCAAAGTGATGAGAATTCATAATATCAAATAAAAACAAAAGCTACAAAAATAAGCAACAAAGTCCTAAAGCTAACAAAAACTAACAAATAAGCAAAAGGCAAACATATTCACAATATTCACAATAGCCAACAATATAACACCATTATAACTCCCCGACAACGGCGCCATTTTGATAATGGATAATTGCTCGATGGTTTAGATTTTCTTCTTATAGAAAGAATTACTTCGTTGTAAGCATAGCTCCAAACCAACAAATAATTCCCACATAAAAAATATTGGTTGTCACAAATAACAAACCCCAAATAAGAATTAACCGAAGTATTTAGACTCTAGGTCGTCTCACAAGGAATTGCAATGAAGTGATCAATTATTGGCTAAGAAGAGCAAGGGGGGTTTGGTTGATATTTGGGCAAGAAAATAAATGGCAAGAAAAGTAAATCAAATAAGTAACTAAAGAAAGCAAGTAGTAAAGAGAGACATTCATGGCAAGTTTTGAGATCATAGGCTTTCTATCCTAGTCATGCAATGATTAATTCATCTTATTTAGTCAACTCCAACAAATAGGGAGAAAGTCAAACAAGACTAATCAATCCTACCACAATAATAAAAAGAATTTATCTTATTACATCATCTCCAACATTGGAAGAAGGTATCATATAATCTTCCATGAGAGAAAGTCTAATAAGACTAGCTAATCTCAATCCAAAAGTCCTAATTAACTTACTAATTAAATTAGCAAAAGATTAGCGTCAATGGAAATAATATTAGCTAACAACTCTAGATCACCAACATAAGTTGGGTTTTCATGACTCAAGATTGCCTAATTACTCTTTCCAAGCCAAGAATGCTCAAAATCTACTCTAAAGCTCAACCAAGTATTTTGTCAAACACTTGATGGGTAATAAAGGAAAGCATAATAAAAGTGTAAGAATAATAAATCTACCAACTACCAATTGCAAGAATTAAAGAAACCCATAACTAACATAAGCAAGAGATCAATAATAACAACTAAGATAAGTAATAAAAGAACATGTAAACATAAAATTGTATTAAAGAAAATTAAGATCCAACAATTGTTCATAAACATAAAAATGGCAAAATAAAGGAAATGACAAGTAAAACTAGAAGAGTAGAGATGTAATAACAAGAAATTAAAAGGAAGAACTAAATCAAGACAAGAATTATAACTTGGATTTATGAAAATTAAACATAAACTACCCTAAATTCTAGAGAGAAGAGAGAGATTCTCTCTCTAGAATTCTAGCCTAAAACATGATGAAAACTAAACTATGACTACTTTTTTTTCATTCCTCCCTCAATCCTTGGGTTCAATAGCATCAAAAATGAGTTGGTTTGGGACCAAAATGCTTCAGAAATCGCTGGGGGCGATTTCACTAAAGTGGACCCACGTGCTCCATCGGCGCGCGCGTACATGGCACGTGTGCGCCCATATGCGTCAGGCAACATATGGCAAATTTTATATCATTTTGAAGCCCCAGATGTTAGCTTTCCAGGACAACTGGAACCGCTTCATTTGGACCTCTGTAGCTCAAGTTATGGCCGATTGAGTGCCAAGAGGTCGGGCTTGACAGCTTTACGGTTCCTTCATTTCTTCATGAGTTCTCCCACTTTGCATGCTTTTTCTTCATTCCTTCCATCCAATACTTGCCTTATAAACCTGAAATCACTCAACAAACACATCAAGGCATCGACTGGAATTAAAGTGGATTAAATTTAGCTATTTTAAGGCCTAAAAAGCATGTTTTCACATTTAAGCACAAATCAAGGGAGAATTGCAAAACCATGCTATTTCATTGAATAAATGTGAGAAAAGGTGATAAAATCTCCAAAATTAAGCACAAGATAAACCACAAAATCGGGGTTTATCAAGAGGCGCAGAAGATCTTATGGCATTGCCATGGATCACAATATGGAGGCCATTTCGGAGGTGAGCGAACAGCCACCAAGGTTCTCCAATATGGCTTCTACCGGCCTACTCTCTATAGAGACTCCTGAGAGTTTGCACGTAACTGTGACAGTTGCCAGAGAGCTGGTAATCTGCCTCATGGTTACGCCATGCCTCAACAAGGGATCTTGGAGATTGAGTTGTTTGATGTATGGGGTATTGACTTCATGGGTCCTTTCCCACCATCGTACTTAAACACATATATTTTGGTGGCAGTAGACTATGTATCTAAATGGGTAGAGGCAATTGCAACACCCACTAATGATACTAAGATAGTGCTGAAGTTCCTCCAAAAACATATCTTCAGCAGGTTTGGTGTCCCTAGAGTACTAATCAGTGATGGAGGCACTCATTTCTGTAATAAACAGCTTTACTCTGCTATGATCCGATATGGAATTAGCCACAAAGTAGTAACTCCATATCATGCACAGACAAATGGATAAGCTGAAGTCTCTAATAAAGAACTAAAAGGAATCCTAGAACGGACTGTAATTACCCGTAGAAGGGATTGGGCAAAAAGCTTGGATGATGCTCTATGGGCATACAGAACAGCATTCAAGACTCCTATAGGAACCTCTCCATACCAGCTTGTGTATGGCAATGCCTGTCATCTGCCCATGGAACTGGAGCATAAGGCCTACTGGGAAACCAGATTCCTAAACCTGGATGCTAAGTTAGCTAGAGAGAAGAGATTACTCCAGTTAAGTGAGCTAGAGGAATTCAGAATCAATGCTTTCTAAAATGCTAAGATTTACAAAAAGAAAGCAAAAAGGTGGCATGATAAGAAACTGTCATCCAGAGTCTTTGAACAAGGACAAAAGGTTCTGTTGTTTAACTCTAGGCTCAGATTATTCCCCAGGAAACTGAAATCCCGGTGGAAAGGACCATATGTGATTACAAGTGTGTCACCATATGGCTCTGTGGAGCTTCAAGACATTGATTCTAATAAGAAGTTCATTGTTAATGGACAGAGAGTCAAGCATTATCTTGAAGGCAATATTGAGCAAGAATGCTCAAGGCTGAGACTAGATTAAAAGCTCAGTAAGGTTTAGCTAAAGACAATAAAGAAGCGCTTGCTGGGAGGCAACCCAGCGATTAGCAAGAGTTATAGAAGGATACAGAGGATTCATAGAGAAAAGGAGCTCACTGGCACGAAAACGCCAGTAAGAGGTGTTTTTGGGCGTTAAACGCCCAAAAGAAGCATCAATTGTACATTTAACGCAAGTAAAGATACCTTTCTGGGTGTTAAATGCCAGAATGGGTACCATTCTTGGTGTTTAACGCAAGTATTGCAGCATCCTGGGCATTTAGAAAAATGCCCAGTGAAAAAGGATTTTTGGCGTTTAACGCCAGCCAGAAGCAATAGCTGGGCGTTAAACGCCCAAAACAAGCAACAAATGGGTGTTTAACGCCAGAAATGTGATTGACTACTGGACCTGCCTAGAAGCCTCTGTCACCAAGCTACAAGAAGCTATGGATCACCTGAAAGAAGAACAGCAAGTTCAAAATAGCATGCTCTGCAAATTGCTGAAGGAACGTGAGAAGCAAGCGCATGAGCTACAGGAGCTGAAGTGCCAGAAGCTGTCTCTTGAAGGGCCAGACACCCCATAGATTAAAAGAGCATCCATCTCCCAAAATAAAGGTTGTTGAGTCCTAATCTTAACTCTGTGATAACTTTTGCTATTAGAGATCTACCTTAGGAGTCACATGAATAATAGTAATTAGTATCTTTATTTTTATTTTTAGTTTTTATTTTATTATCTCCAAGTAAGCTATAATTTATTTTTCTCATCATCATTAAACATGAATAAAATAGCAGATTTTTAGAATAAGGAGGCAGTTTTATTTTGGAGTTCTTAATAAGAAAAATTCGCATTATTTATATGTGGTGGCAATACTTTTTGTCTTCTGAATGAATGATTGAACAGTGCATATGTTTGAATTTGTTGTTTATGAATGTTAAAATTGTTGGCTCTTGAAAAAATGATGAAAAAGGAGAAATGTTATTGATAATCTAAAAAAATCATAAAATTAAGCTAAGTCACAATCTGAAAAGGTTCACCCAGTTATGTGTTTGTGGCATTTATGTCTCCGGTGGTAATACTGGAAAACAAAGTGCTTAGGGCCATGGCCAAGACTCATAAAGTAGCTGTGTTCAAGAATCAACATACTAAACTAGGAGAATCAATAACACTATTTGAATTCTGAGTTCCTATAGATGTCAATCATTCTGAACTTCAAAGGATAAATTGAGGTGCCAAAACTGTTCAGAAGCAAAAAGCTACTAGTCCCGCTCATCTAATGAGAATTTGAGCTTCATATAAAACTCTGAGATGTTATTGCCTCTTGATTTTCTTTCTATCATATTTTATTTGTCTAGTTGCTTGAGGACAAGCAACAGTTTAAGTTTGGTGTTATGATGAGTGGATATTTTATACGCTTTTTGGGGTTATTTTCATATAGTTTTTAGTAGGATTTAGCTACTTTTTAGTATATTTTTATTAGTTTTTATGCAAAAATCACATTTCTGGACTTTACTATGAGTTTGTGTGTTTTTCTATGATTTTAGGTATTTTCTGGCTGAAATTGAGGGACCTGAGCAAAAATTTGATTCAGAGGCTGAAAAAGGACTGTAGATGCTGTTGGATTCTGACCTCCCTGCACTCGAAATGGATTTTCTGGAGCTACAGAAACCCAAATGGCGCGCTCTCAATTGATTTTGAAAGTAGACATTTAGGGCGTTCTAGCATTATATAGTAGTCCATACTTTGCCCGATTTTTGATGACGTAAACTGGCGTTTAAATGCCAACTTCCTACCCTATTCTGAAGTTAAACGCCAGAAACAGGTTAAAAACCAGAGTTAAATGCCACAAACAGACTGCGACCTGGCGTTTAACTCCAAGAGAAGCCTCTACACGTGTAAAGCTCAATGCTCAGCCCAAGCACACACCAAGTGGGCCCCGAAAGTGGATTTCTGCACTATCTGCACTTAGTTACTTATTTTCTGTAACCCTAGCTACTAGTTTAGTATAAAAACTACTTTTAGAGATTTATTTTGTACCTCATCACATTTCACATCTAAATTTTGTATCCTCTATGGCATGAGTCTCTAAACTCCATGGTTGGGGGTGAGGAGCTCTGCTATCTCTCGATGGATTAATGCAATTACTTCTCTTTTCTATTCAATCACGCTTGTTTCTGTTCTAAGATACACGCTCGTACTTAACCATGATGAAGGTGATGATCTATGACACTCATCACCATTCTCAACCTATGAATGCGTGCCTGACAACCATTTCCGTTCTACCTTAGATTGAGTGTGTATCTCTTTGATTCCTGGTTCACGTGTTTGATTGCATCTCCTAACAACAGAGCATTCGAATCCGTGAGATCAGAGTCTTCGTGGTATAGGCTAGAATTATTGGCGGCCTTTCTTGAGATCCGAAAAGTCTAAACCTTGTTTGTGGTATTCCGAGTAGGATCTGGGAAGGGATGACTGTGACGAACTTCAAACTCATGAATGCTGGGCACAGTGACAGTGTGCAAAAGGATCAATGGATCCTATTCCAACATCAGTGAGAACTGACAGATGATTAGCCATGTACATGGACCCTTTTCACTGAGAGGACGGCTGATAGCCATTGACAACGGTGATCCACCAACATACAGCTTGCCATGGAAGGAGCCTTGCATGCGTGAAGAAGAAGACAGTAGGAAAGCATAGAATCAGAAGATAGAGCATCTCCGGAACCTCAGCCTGTTTCTCATTACTGAATCACGAGTAACCTTTATTTCATGTTATTTAGTTTTCATAAACAACAGTAATTTTTATCATTAATCTCCTGACTAAGATTTACAAGATAACTATAGATTGCTTCAAGCCAACAATCTCTGTGAGATCGACCCTTACTCACGTAAGGTATTACTTGGACGACCCAGTGCACTTGCTGGTTAGTTGTGCGGAGTTGTGAAAAGTGTGAATCACAATTTCGTGCACCAAGCCGCACCCCTTGCTGAGATTTATAATACTCCTAGTGATATGAGTGGTAACTACCCTCAAGGAGACAGTCACACGCATGACCAGTGGATACCTGAGCAGGTCAAAATTCTTCTTACTGAGTTGTTTTAGGAGGTGCATCCCTATAGCGCCATCACAGAAAGCCTGATGCTTTTTGGGAAGGAGACATTAAAAGAAGGTGGAACAGTAGTCTTCACCAAGAAGGCCGAACCTCAGGAGCCTGCTACTGAGGGACTGAAGGCAATCAAGGACCAGGAGGATCCTGAGAATGCTACTGAGCACACCCCTACAGAGGAGAAGGAACCTCAAGTTGAATCTTCTCTAGGCGTGCAAGAGGTGCCTGTGATTACCACAGGGCACGCCCTTACAGAGGTGAAAGAGCCTCAAGAGCTACTTTTCCTTGGCATGCAAAAAGAACTAGAAGATGAGAAACTGGCTCATTCCCTAGTAACACTCAAGAAGCTGTAAGTCAATATCTCTTTTGCAGAGGTATTGGAAAAGAAGACCCCCTATACAGCCTGTCTAAAAGGCATTCCTTTGAAAATAAGGACCTACGGGGAGATGAGACTATGGTACTGACCAAAGAGTGCATTGCTTTAGTCCAAAATGAACTACCAAGGAAGATGTTAGATCCAGGGAGCTTTCAGATTCTATGCACTACTGGAAAGATCACTCTTGACAACGCCCTGTATGATCTTGGCTTAAGTTTGAATCTGATACCTTCATCTGTGATGAAGAAGTTGGGAATCTAAGAGGCGCGAGTGATTTAAGAAAATTGTCGTGGTATAGAATTTCCTCAATTGAATGAAGTCTCGTTGTAAAGTATAGTTCTACACCAACAAACAATTCTCCTAATCAAAAATTTGGTTGTCACAAGTACAAACCCCAATGAATTTTTAACCGGAGTATTTAGACTCCGGGTCGTCTCACAAGGAATTGCAAAAAAGTGCTCAATTATTGGCTATGAAGATGCAATGGGTTTTTGGTTGATAAGAGGGGCAAGAAAATAAATGACAAGAAAAGTAAATCAATCAAGCAACTAAAGAAAGCAATTAATAAAGAGAGACATTCATGGCAAGTGTTGAGATCATAGGCTTTCTATCCTAGTCATGCAATGACTAATTCATCTTATTTAGTCAAATCCAACAAATAGGGAGAAAGTCAAACAAGACTAATCAATCATAATACAATAATGACAAGAATTTATCTTATTACGTCATCTCCAACATTGGAAGAAGGTATCGTGTTATCTTCCATGAGAGAAAGTCTAATAAGACTAGCTAATCTCAATCCAAAAATCCTAATCAAATTACTAATTAAATTAGCAAAAGATTAGCATCAATGGAAACAATAGTAGCTAAAAACTCTAGATCACCAACATAAGTTGGGTTTTCATGACTCAAGATTGCCAAATTACTCTTTCCAAGCCAAGAATGCTCAAAATCTACTCTAAAGCCCAACCAAGCATTTTGTCAAACACTTGGTGGGTACAAAGGGAAAGCATGGTAAATGAGCAAGAATAGTGAAATCTACCAACTACAAATTGCAAGGAAACAAGAAATCAACAATAGCAATCAAGATCAACATAAAAGAAGCATAGAAACATAAAATTGCATTAAAGAAAATTAGATCCAACAATGGTTCATCAACATAAAAGTAACAAAATAAAGGAAATGACAAGTAAAACTAGAAGAGTAGAGATGTAACAACAATAAATTAAAAGGGGAAACTAAATTAAAACAAGAATTAAAAGTTGGATTTAAGAAAATTAAACCTAAACTACCCAAAATTCTAGAAAGAAGAGAGAGCTTCTCTCTCTAGAATTCTACCCTAAAACATGATGAAAACTAAACTATGACTACTTTGTTCATTCCCCCTTCAATCCTTGGGTTCAATAGCATAAAAAATGAGTTGGATTGGGCCCAAAATGCTTCAGAAATCGCTGGGGGCGATTTCACTAAAGTGGACCCACGTGCTCCATCGGCGTGCGCACGTACATGGCGCGTGCGCGCCCCTATGCGTCAGGCAACATATGGAAAATTTTCTATCATTTCGAAGCCCCGGATGTTAGCTTTCCAATGCAACTTGAAACGCTTCATTTGGACCTATGTAGCTCAAGTTATGGTCGATTGAGTGCCAGGAGGTCGGGCTTGACAGCTTTACGGTTCCTTCATTTCTTCATGAGTTCTCCCACTTTGCATGCTTTTTCTTCATTCCTTCCATCCAATACTTGCCTTATAAACCTGAAATCACTCAACAAACATATCAAAGCATCGAATGGAATTAAAGTGAGTTAAATTTAGCTATTTTAAGGCCTAAAAAGCATGTTTTCACATTTAAGCACAAATCAAGGGAGAATTGCAAAACCATGCTATTTCATTGAATAAATGTGGGAAAAGGTGATAAAATCTCCCAAAATAAGCACAAGATAAACCACAAAATTGGGGTTTATCAAATCTCCCCACACTTAAACCAAGCATGTCCTCATGCTAAGAATAAAGAAGGACAAGAGAAGGGGTATGAACATTTATTCAATGCAAATAAACTATATAAACCTATCTACATGCATGCAACTAAATGTAAAATGATTCTACCTACTTGGTTAAAAGTAAATCAGTCTCCAAGAACATGTATGAACAAGTAGGGCTAAGATCATACGATGATTCATGAATCCTACCAATTCAAATATTAAAATGAAGTTCAAATAGACTTGCAAGAAGAATGCTCATGAAAGACGGGAACAAGGAATTGAGCATCGAACCCTCACCGGAAGTGTATCCGCTCTAGTCGCTCAAGTGTATAGGGTCGATTCACTCAATTCTCCTCTAATCATGCTTTCCAAGATTTGTTTTTCTTCTAACAATCAACAATTATTCAATGCATGCATACATTCATCATGAGGACTTATTCATAGGTTGTAATGGGGCTAGGGTAAAGGTAAGGATGCATATGGTCAAGTGAGCTTGAAATTTGAATCTTTGATTAGCCTAAGCTCTCGCCTAACCTATATAACAACCTATACAATTCTAATACAATGCCTAGCTACCCATGATTCCCACTTTTTTTTCACATACTCATGCATTCTTTTTAATTCACCACACATATGCATTGATTTTCTTATTGAACTTTACTTTGGGACATTTTTGTCCCCTTTTTATTTCTTTTTCTCTTTTCTTTTTTTTTCTTTTTTTTTTATCATTTTTTTTAGTACATACAAACGTATCAATGCATATAAACATAGGCGGGGGTTAATGCCAAATAAGAATAGGGTCCTCACTACATGTTAGCTACGCATGTAAGTGAGAGAGCAATATAGGCAAAGGGCATATCAATTAATACTTGATGCAAGAATAAAGTCAAAGCATAGGCAAATGACATGAAGAGCATGTTGCATCAATCTCAAACTAGAAATAGTGTGTCATGAAAGACATGTAAGCTCATATCAATGCACAAAGGGTACAAGGATCATCAAAGGTTAAGCATTGAATTAGAAATTTCATTACCCATCAATATCAAACAAGTCAAGAAGCACCAAAATTAACCAAGAAATTCTCAACAATTGAGTAAGAGAATTCAACACCATTATTAAAATAAGAATCTTAGAAAAGAAAATAAGAATAAGCTATAAAAACAAAATTAAAATGCAATGGATGAAAATAGGCAAATGCAATAAAAGAAAATGGAAGAAAAGAAATTTTTTTTTTGGTGCGACGCGGACGCGCACAGTGCGCGGGCGCGTGCCTGATGGAGGTGGCGATCCGCGCGGACGCGTGAAGTGCACCTGCGCGTCAGTCGCGGGCATGAACTAGGCACAAAATTGGCCCAACTCTCTGGAACATGTACCAGGAGGGCAGGTGACACTATCGGCGTGCACGGGCACAACGTGCGTGCGCGCGTATTGAGCAATTAGCTTGAAGGGCGCGTACACGCCAGGTGCGCGCACACGCGGATGTTTTGTGCTTCAGGCATGGTGTTGGCGCAGTGTAGGCGCAACTCTCGGGTCAATGTATAGAGGGGTGAAATTTTTACATCCACGCGTACGCGTACATGGCGCGTTTGCGTGGATGGTCGAAAATGCTTGAGGCGCGCGTACGCACCAGGTGCGCGCACTCGCGAGTTGGTACTCTGTTTTTCAAAATTTTTCCAACTTCTTGCACTAAATCAAGCATTCCAAACCTCCAAACAGCTACCCAAACACCATAAAACCTTATTTAGCCTACTGAACTACCAATTATACTTAACAAACTCAACAAAACATGAAATTAAACTAATTACCAATATATACAAAAGGGGAAAATGAAAAAAATTTACTATGGTGGGGTGTCTCCCACCTAGCACTTTTGTTTATTGTCCTTAAGTTGGACTTATGGGGAGCTCTTCTTAAGGTGGCTTGTGCTTGAAGCTATCCTTGAGCATCCACCAATGCTTGAGTCTCCAATAAGCTCCATTCTTCAATTTTAATATCTTCAAGCTTTGATGGAGTTCTTCACAAACCATGAGCTCCCAAATTTGATTCTCCTTGTGCAATCCGGGATCCCACACTTTGTTTTGACACCCATCTTCAAATTGATCATCATGATTCCAATTGGGTGGCATGACCTTAGAATTCTCAATTGAGCATCCAAATATTCTCCTAGACCCATGCAATTTGGTTCTACACCATCCCTTGTAATCAAACTTTGAGCATGCAACCATGATGAACTTCGAGTGATATTTCCAACCACTACACAACTCTCTCTTACTTGGAGAGGATTCAATTGTACATAAGAATTCTTTAATGATTGAATCCATCTCTTGGTCAACCTCTTCAAAGGCTTCAACCACTTTTTCAGGCTCAATTGTCTTAACTTCTTCCTCTTGTTGCACTCCTTGCTTCAACTCCTCTTCTTCACCTTGAAAGTCTAAACTCACTCCCTCACTATGCTCCTTAATTGCCTCTCCACATTCGTCAATGGGAGTGTCTTGGTTGCTTAGGCTTAGTCGGGAGGAGGCCATATTGCTAACGGCTTCCACTAGGATGGCCATCTTGGCTCTTAACTCCGCAAGCTTCTTTTCATCCTCCTCGTGTCGCCTTAGGATATGAGATTCAAGATCTCTCAATTCCTGCGTGGGGGCTTCATCGGGAGGTGATGGTGGAAGAGAAGGTTTATTGTTTGTGAGGAAGGTATCATGTTTGGAAGTTGGTTCATCTTGGTAATGGTATGGAGTTGGTGTATATGGAGGTTGTTCTTGAGAGTAGTTGTGTTGGGATTGTGGTGGTTCTATGTATGGTTCATATGGTTCATAAGGTGGTTGATATGGTGGATAAGGATTAGGGTCATATGGGGGTGTTTGGGGGTATGGGGCTTGTGAGTAAGGTGGTTCAAAGTCATGTTGAGGGGGTGGTTCATAGGCATATGGTGGTGGTTGTTGACAATCACAATAAGGGTCACCACATCTATTAGATTGATATGCATTAGGATGAGAGTTATACCCATAAGAATTCAGAGGGGGTTGTTGCCAAGAAGGGTGATCAATCCTTTGAGGCTCCTCCCACCTTTGAATGTTCCATCCTTGATGCATATCCTCATTGTAGCTCCCATTTCCTACAACATAATTTGAGCCAAACTCATAGCCAAAGTGGTGAGAATTCATAATAACAAGAGAAAATAAAAACAAAACTAGTAAGAACTAATAAAAACTAACTCCTAAAGCAAGCAAAAACTAGCAAAGAAGCATATTAACATATATATAATAGCCAATAACATACACCATTGCAACTTCCCAGCAACTGCACCATTTTGATTTAAGAAAATTGTCGTGGTATAGAATTTCCTCAATTGAATGAAGTCTCGTTGTAAAGTATAGTTCTACACCAACAAACAATCCTCCCAATCAAAAATTTGGTTGTCACAAGTACAAACCCCAATGAATTTTTAACCGGAGTATTTAGATTCCGGGTCGTCTCACAAGGAATTGCAATGAAGTGCTCGATTATTGGCTATGAAGATGCAAGGGGTTTTTGTTTGATAAGAGGGGCAAGAAAATAAATGACAAGAAAAGTAAATCAATCAAGCAACTAAAGAAAGCAATTAATAAAGAGAGACATTCATGGCAAGTATTGAGATCATAGGCTTTCTATCCTAGTCATGCAATGATTAATTCATCTTATTTAGTCAACTCCAACAAATAAGGAGAAAGTCAAACAAGACTAATCAATCATACTACAATAATAACAAGAATTTATCTTATTACGTCATCTCCAACATTGGAAGAAGGTATCATATTATCTTCCATGAGAGAAAGTCTAATAAGACTAGCTAATCTCAATCCAAAAGTCCTAATCAACTTACTAATTAAATTAGCAAAAGATTAGCATCAATGGAAACAATATTAGCTAACAACTCTAGATCACCAACATAAGTTGGGTTTTCATGACTCAAGATTGCCCAATTACTCTTTCCAAGCCAAGAATGCTCAAAATCTACTCTAAAGCCCAACCAAGCATTTTGTCAAACACTTGGTGGGTACAAAGGGAAAGCATGGTAAATGAGCAAGAATAGTAAAATCTACTAACTACAAATTGCAAGGAAACAAGAAATCAACAATAGCAATCAAGATCAACATAAAACAAGCTTAAAACATAAAATTGCATTAAAGAAAATTAGATCCAACAATAGTTCATCAACATAAAAGTAACAAAATAAAGGAAATGAAAATTAAAACTAGAAGAGTAGAGATATAACAACAAGAAATTAAAAGGGGAAACTAAATTAAAACAAGGATTAAAAGTTGGATTTAAGAAAATTAAACCTAAACTACCCTAAATTCTAGAGAGAAGAGAGAGCTTCTCTCTCTAGAATTCTACCCTAAAACATGATGAAAACTAAACTATGACTACTTTGTTCATTCCTCTTTCAATCCTTGGGTTCAATAGCATTAGAAATGAGTTGGATTGGGCCCAAAATGCTTCAGAAATCGCTGGGGGCAATTTCACTAAAGTGGACCCACGTGCTCCATCGGCGCACGCGCGTACATGGTGCGTGCGCACCCCTATGTGTCAGGCAACATATGGCAAATTTTATATTATTTTGAAGCCCCGGATGTGAGCTTTCCAACTCAACTAGAACCGCCTCATTTGGACCTCTGTAGCTCAAGTTATGGTCAATTGAGTTCCAGAAGGTCGGGCTTGACAGCTTTACGGTTCCTTCAATTCTTCATGAGTTCTCCCACTTTGCATGCTTTTTCTTCATTCCTTCCATCCAATACTTGCCTTATAAACCTGAAATCACTAAACAAACATATCAAGGTATCGAATAGAATTAAAGTGAGTTAAATTTAGCTATTTTAAGGCCTAAAAAGCATGTTTTCACATTTAAGCACAAATCAAGGGAGAATTGCAAAACCATGCTATTTCATTGAATAAATGTGGGAAAATGTGATAAAATTTCCCAAAATAAGCACAAGATAAACCACAAAATTGGGGTTTATCAGCGAGCAACAAGGGTTACCCTACAAATGAATGACCAGTCTTTGAGGCAAGCACACGAGCCATTGGAGAACGTACTGGTAAAGGTTGGAGAGCTCTTCTTCCCTGCAGGCTTTTGACATGGGAGAGGATACGAATGACTCCATCATTCTCGGAACCTCACTCTTGGCCACTAAAAGAGTCCTGATAGATGTTGAGCAAGGAGAGAAGGGACTGAGGTTGCATGAAGACTGGATGGTGAGGTTCTTAAGCCTCCATTACCCCAAGACAAGGGAGGCACTTGCATAAAGGATTCAGCATCAAGCCTCCTCCCTTGGATGGAACCAATTCAACCCCGTTACTACCAAACGTAATTTTGGTATCGAGTGTGCACTATCAACCAAGGAAGAAGGTCCTAAGAGAAAGATGCCTAGGGGATGGAGGACCAAAAAGATCCCTACTGAAGGCTTCTCACCATAGAAGATGGTAGTATTCACTTATCTCATCATAGTATTCACCATGGAAGAGGGAAATGGCACAAATAGACACCAACATATTGCTGCAAGCCCAACCCTGCCTCATGCAGTGAACAAGATCCTGTCTCTTGAGTGTATTAAGCTAATCCATGAGAGCACAGGAAGGACGCTCCCAATAAGGAGTAAGAATTTAATCATTTATACCTTCCTCCTTGAAAGGAGCTGTCTGTCAAGCTAATGACGGTAAAGAAGCGCTTGTTGGGAGGCAACCCAACCATGAGTAGAGTACTTTTATTTTTTGTTTATTTTCATTTGAGTTCATTTCAGTTTAATTCCTTTATTTTTTCCTTGCTTTTTAATGTTTATGATCATGTGCAGTAGTTAGAATAGAGATAGAGACATTCAGAGATGGAAACAGAACACCCTGTAGTAGACCTCTTGCAGGCATTGAACTCCAGACAAGGAGGCAAGGGGGGCGTTCAATGCCCCCAATGGGTGAGGAAACTGGCGTTGAAAGCCATGGGAGGAGTCTCTAGAAGGCATTCAATGCCCATAATGGAGCAAGAAGTTGGCGTTCAACGCTAGCCAGGGGGCAGAGACCTGGCATTGAACGCCAAGAAGGAGGTCCATATGGGCATCTAATACCCTATATAGAGCAAGAAGCCGGCATTGAACGCCAGCAGGGAGCAGAGGCTGGGCATTTAACGCCCACAAGGGGTAGGAAATTCAAATTCCCTAGCCTCTCAGGATCAGTGGGTCCCACAGATTCTACACCTACCCCACCTATCATTCACCCCTTTCCTTCCTTCCCTCTATCTCTACCTCTTTCTTCTTCTTCTACTATCTTCTTCCCCGTTGTTCATATTTTCTCGAGGACAAGCAAAACTCTTAAGTTTGGTATTGCAAAAGCTTTTCTTTTGACTTCTACAACTCCTAAGTATGGCACCAAAGACTGGTGAATCCTCAAGGAAGGGGAAGGGAAAGGCACTTGCCTCCGCTTCCCTCACCTCATATGTCACTTATGCAATTCAGCCAGAATTTTCATAGAAGGAGACATCCTCATTGAAGAGGACAATCCCATCACTAAAAGAAGGATGAAGCATATTAGAAAGCCTACACATTTACCTCAGCAAGAGCATATGGAGCCTCCTCAACAAGAAATCCCTGGGATGCCTCAAGGGATGTAATTTCCTTCCCAAAACTATTGGGATCAACTAAACACCTCAATAGGGGAGCTAAGCTCAAACGTGGAGCAACTGAGGTTGGAACATCAAGACCACGCCACTATCCTTCATGAAATAAGAGAAGATCAAAGAGCTATAAGGGAGGAGCAACAGAGGCAAGGGCGAGACATAGAGGAGCTCAAAATGCTCTATTGGATCCACTAGAGGAAGTAGTAGCCCCCGTCAATAAGGTGGTCCCGTTCCCTTAATCCCCTTGCTTATGTTATTTTTCTGTTTTCCATGTATTTTGTCTTATTGTCTGTTTGTAGTGTATGATCATCTTTATTCATGTCTTAAGGCTATGAAATATTCCATATATCTCTCAGCATACTTAAAAGAAAACATTTTACTTAAAAAAGAATAGTAAGATGCATGAACTCGAGTTATATAAATAGTCCAATTACTTGATGTGGTGGCATTACTTTTACTTTCTGGATGCATGAATGAACGGTGCATATTTGATGTTAGAGTTAAGAATGTTGGCTCTTGAAAGAATGATGAAAAAGGTGAAGTATTATTGGTAATCTGAAAAATCCAAAAATTGATTCTTGAAGCAAGAAAAAGCAGCAAAAAGAATGAAAAAAAAGAAAGAAGCAAAAAAAAAGAAAAAAAAAGAAAAAAAAAGCCAATAGCTCTTTAAACCAAAAGGCAAGAGAAAGGGTCCAAGTCTTTGAGCATTAATGGTTAGGAGGGTCTAAAGAAACAAAATCTGGGCCTAAAAGTTCAAATGAGTTGCTTCCCTAACAATATGCTTGTGGTGTGAAGGTGCCATGTGAAAAGCTTGAGACTGAGCAGTTAAAGTCATGATCCAAAGTAAAAAGAGTGTGCTTAAAAACTCTGGACACCACTATTTGGGAATTCTAGCAAAGCTGAATTACAATCCGAAAGGATTCACCTAGTTAAGTGTTTGTGGCGTTTATGCATCCGGTGGTAATATTGGAAAACAAAGCGCATAGGGTCACGGCCAAGGCTCAAAAGAAGCTGTGTTCAAGAATAAAAAAGAACTAAACTAGGAGAGTCAGTAATATCATCCGGATTCTGAGTTCCTAAAGATGTCAATACTTCTGAGCTTCAAAGGAAAGTGAGATGCCAAAACTATTCAGAAGTAAATAGTTACTAGCCCCGCTCATCTAATTGAAACTGAGCTTCATAGAAAACTATGAGATTTATCGTATCTTTCTATTTCTTTTTAATCCTACTTGTTTTTGGTTGCTTAGGGATAAGCAACAGTTTAAGTTTGGTGTTCGGATGAGCGGATATTTTATACGCTTTTTGGCATCATTTTCATATAGTTTTTATTACGTTTTGTTTAAGTTTTATTATATTTTCATAGGTTTTAGTGAAAAATTTACATTTTTGGATTCTACTTTGAGTTGTTGCATTTTATGATTATTTCAGGTATTTTTTGGCTGAAATTGAGGAGCTTTGGAAAAGCCTAATTCAGAGACAGAGAAAGGACTGCAGATGTTGTCGGATTCTGACCTCCGTGCAAAGGAGCATTTTTTGATCTACAGAAGTCCATATGGCGCACTCTCAAAAGCATTGGAAAGCTAACGTCCAGGGCTTTCCAGCACTATATAATAGTCCATACTTTGCTCTGGAAATGAAGGTCCAAAACTGGCATTCAACGCCAGCACTTTACCCTCTTCCTGGCGTTGGACGCCAAAAAGGGAGCAGCTGGCATCCAACACCCAAAAAGGAGTCCAAAGCTGGCGTTCAACACCCAAGAAGGGTACTAGCTCGCGGAGTCACCCTTAACTCAGCCCAAACACTCACCAAGTGGGCCCCAGAAGTGGATTTTCGCACTATCAACCTAGTTTATCCTATTTCTGTAATCATTAGTTATTAGATTAGTATATATAGGAGAATATCACCTATGTTTAGGATCTTCTACCTCATCTTTGCCCATTCAAACCTTTCATTACTTTTCTGTAAGCTATGAGTCACTAACCTCCTAGGTTAAGGTTAGGAGCTCTGCTGACTTTTATGGATTAATAATATCATTGTTCTATTTCAATCTATGCTTGATTCTATTCTAAGATGTATCTTCGTTCTTCATCCTTATGAATTAGGAGTGTAACTTGACCATCATCCCTATTCTACATGGGTTCTTGCGAGTCCTTGATGGGATAGTATTGAACCAAAAGCTTGATTATACATCTCTTAGACGGCTAATCCACGATTTCGTTGGGGACTTGGAGAGATCAGTTCAGCCAAGATACGGGGGCGATTAGGGCCTTTATGGTATAGGCTAAAATCAAGGAGTAGCTTTTTCTGATCCGGAAGATTCGACCTTCTCTGTGGCGCTTTGAGTAGGATCACCAAGGGAATGGACTGCTAGAGCTTCACCCCTGTTTAGATTGGATGACCACTGACCTGGCATTTGATCTGAAGCAGAGGAGATTAATGACCACTGACCTGGCATTAGTCACATACAGCCTTCCATGGAATGAATCATCAGAAGTTAAAGTAGATAGTGAGAAAAGTTGATCTAGAAGGAGGAAGTATCTCCGAAGCCTCAACCGTTCTCTTATCATTGATTTCACACCAATTTTCACGACAACTATATTTTCTATCCGCCTGACTAAGACCTACAAGGTAGCCATTGCTTGTTCAATCCAACAATCTCCATGGGATCGACCGTCACTCACCTGAGGTATTACTTGGACGACCCGGCGCACTTGCCGGTCTATCTGTGTGAATATTGCAGAGTCAATTTTGTGCATCAATGAACCACGTTCTTTTGGATGACCTTAATGGCAACAACCTTCGCCGGTCTACTATGATCACAATCCACCCCATAAAGTATACCAATCCAATGGATATGGTAGGCATCCTTATGGTTTTAAACCCCAACCACCATACACCTACCAACTACCTCCTCAATATTGTCCTCAACCACCATACCCACAAGCCCCCATCTTACCACCAAATACCTCTATATGATCCTAATCCATATCAACCACTAGTGCATGTGTACACAAAATCCACACTATTTCGTACAACAGTAGCATTACTAGCAAGTGCACTGGGTCGTCCAAGTAATACCTGAGCGAGCCAAGGTCGATCCCACGAGGATTGTGGCTTGAAGCAAGCTATGGTTGTCTTGTAGGTCTTAGTCAGGCAGACTCAGAAGGTTGTTGGATAGAGGAAACTATTTATAATTTGTATTTGTAAAACAAGAGTTTCAGGGATAGGAATAGAGTTAAGAGTTGGAGTTGCTTTGTCTTTCTGAAGTAACTCTGGTACTACTGTCTTCTTTGCTTGTGAATGATCTTCTTCTGTGGTAGGCTGTAAGTGATCAAAGCCATTGCCCATGGTCATTGATCTCCTCTGCTACAGATTGAACACGGCCGTGGCCTTTGGCCGTGGTTACTCAATCTGACGAAGGGTGAAGCGTGTAGCAGTCCATTCTCTTGGCGATCCTACTCAAAACACCACAGACAAGGTCGAATCTCCCGAATCAGAGAACACTGCTTCTTTGGATTCTAGCCTGTACCACGGAGACCCTAATCTCCCTAGAGATCGGCTGAATTGGTGTCTCGAGAAGTCCCCAACGAAATCGTAGATTAACCATCTGAAAGATGTATAACCATAGCTGTTGGCTCGTGCTTTTCTCCTATGTACTCACACGAAACCAAGTAGACGTGGGTGTTTGTCAGGCACGTTCATCTTAATCTGATGAATAGAGCCAACTTATCAGATCACCCTATTCATCATGATGAAGATCGGGATATACATATTAAAGATAGATCAAGCACGGATTGAAGAAGAAACAGTAATACTTTTATTAATTCATAGGACTCAACAGGGCTCCTCCACTCAACCTAAGAGTTTTAGAAACTCATACTGATGTAAAAACATGAAGAGTGTGAAAAAAGGTCCAAACTTCGAATTACATAAAGTTAATCCCTTAAATACTAAACAGATTTCTAGTAAGGGTAAAACAATCTATTTAGTGCTAAAATCTACCTCTGGGGCCCACTTGGTGAGTGTTTGGGCTGAGCTTTGATGAGATCCATGTGCATTGAGGTCTCTTGGGCGTGGAATGCCTGCTAGAGGGTCCTCTCTGGGCCTTTGGATGCTGGGCTCTGCTCTTTGGGCGCTGGACGCCTGGAAGGAGGCAAGAAGCTGGAGTTGGATGCCAGTTTTGGGTCTTCTAATCCGAAGCAACGTATAGACTATTATATATTTCTGGAAAGCTCTAAAAGTCAGCTTTCCATATCCGTTGAGAGCGCTCAATTTGGACTTCTGTAGCTTCAGAAAGGCTCTTCTAAATGTAGATAGGTCAGATTTGGACAGCATCTGTAGTACTTTCTCTGTCCCTGAATCAGACTTCTGCTCCAGCTCCTCAATTTCAGTAAGAAATTACCTGAAATTTCCCAAAAACACAAAAACTCATAGTAGAATCCAAAAATATGATTTTAAGACTAAAACCTATAAAAACTTAAAAAAAAAAAAATAAACAAAAACTACTAAAAACTATATGAAAATGATGTCAAAAAGCGTATAAAATATCTGCTCATCACAACACCAAACTTAAATCGTTGCTTGTCCCCAAGAAACTAAAAACACAGTAGGAAAAAAAATTAAGATAAAATAAATTTCTAAGTTTTAAATGAAGCTTAGTTAAAATCAGATGAGAGGGACTTAGTAGCTTTTTGCTTCTGAACAGTTTTAGAATCTCACGATCCATTGAAACTCAGAGATATTGGTATCCTTAGGAGCTTAGAATCTAGATGATATTATTTACTTTCCTAGTTAAGCTTATTTTTATTCTTGAACATAGCTTTTTAAGTCTTGGCCGTGACCCTAAGCACTCTGTTTTCCAGGATTACCACCAGATACATTCATGCCACAGACATTTTACCTGGGTGAACCTTTTCAGATTGTGACTCAACTTTGCTAGAGTCCCCAGATAGAGGTGTCCAGAGTTCTTAAGCACACTATTTTTTCTTTGGACAGCGACTTTAACCGCTCAGTCTCAAACTTTTCACTTGACACTTTCATGCCACAAGCACATGGTTAGGGACAGCTTAGATTGAGCCGCTTAGGCCAGGATTTTATTCCTTTGGACCCTCCTAACCACTGATGCTCAAAGCCTTGGTCCCTTTTACCCTTGCCTTTTGGTTTAAAGGGTTATTGGCTTTTTCTACTTGTTTTTTTTTCTTTTATTTTTTGCAACTATTTTTTTTCATGCAAGCTTTTTCTTTTTCTTTTTGCTACTTTTTCTTGCTTCAAGAATCAATTTTTATATTTTTCAGATCATCAATAATATTTCACTTTCATCATCATTCTTTCAAGAGCCAACATTCATAAATCACAACTTCAAATATGCACTGTTTATTTCATACATTCAGAAAATAAAAGCAAATGACACCAGATCAAACTAATTAAACTAATCTTATTTTAAACTTGAAATTCATCTATCTCTCAGTTCTTTCTAAATAAAAATTTTCTTTTAAGCAAGATGAGAGATATATGGAATATTTTACAACTTTAAGACATCAAATACAAATGATCATGCAACTTAGAACAAGAAAACAAATAAACAGACAGACAGAAAATAGAAAAATAACAGGAAAGGAGTAAAAGAGAATGAATCCACCTGAATGATGGAGGCTAGTGCTCCTCCTTGAGGATCCAATGTAGTGCTTGATCTCTTTGATGTCACTCTTTTGTCATTGTTGAGGCATCTCCACATGTTCATGTGAATGCTCTCTAGTTTACTCCATCCTCCTCTTCTATACTTAAGAGTGGTAGAAGTCACAAAGCAAAGCTTTTGCAACACCAAACTTAAGAGTTTTGCTCGTCCTCGAGCAAATATGACCAATGGGGAAGAAGAAGGTGGAGTAGGTGGAGATTTCGTGGGACTTCTTGGTTCTGAGAGGCTAGGGAATTCCAGATTCCCTGCTTTTTGGCACTAGCGCTTGAACATCCAGGGGCTGCTCCCTGGCTGGCGTTCAACGCCAGTAGTGCTCCCCTCTTGGGGCGTTGAATGCCCAGCAGGGCTTCCTGGCTAGCGTTTAACTTTAACACTCTACTTGGAGTGTTCTGTTTTCACTACTGTGAATCCTGTCTCTTTACTGATGCACATGATCATGACTCTGACAACTGAAAGAAAAATAAAATAAAAATAAAATGGTTGAGTAAAGATGGGTTGCCTCCCAACAAGCACTCTTTTAAAGTCACTAGTTTGACATTTAGCTCCTTAAGGAGATTAGTATAGGCTCAGAGTTTTGCCCCTTACAGTGAATTTTCTTCCTGTCTCTCATGAATGAGCTCTACATGCTCTAGAGATAGGACACGGCTCACTGTATGTGGTAAGGCTGGCTTCTTAGTGAAGACAACTCTCATGCTAGGTGGGAGGCCTTCAGTAGGAACTTTCTTGTTCTTCCAGCCTTTAGGTACTTTCTTTTTAGTACCTTTATTCTTAGAGCTTGTTGAGGGCTGCCCAACACCAAACTTAGAATTGATGTCTGGGGCCTCTGTAGAGCTCTGCACTGAAAGAGAGGTTTGGCACACTAGGTGTTGCACTGTTATCTCTCTTTTAGAGGGAGAGCTAGGATGAGGCATCTTGAATAAGATGTAGTCCTCATCTAACTTTAGGGTTAGTTCTCCCTTAGCCACATCAATGATAGCAATGGCTATGGCTAGAAAAGGTCTTCCAAGGATGACACAGTCATCCTCATCCTTTCCTATGTCCAAGACTATGAAGTTTGCAGGAATGTAGTGGTTTTCAAATTTGACCAAGACATCCTCTACCATGCCATATGGCTTCTTCATGGTCTTGTCTGCCATCTCTAAAGAGACGTGTGTAGCTTGTACCTCAAGTATGCTCAACTTCTCCATTAAAGAGAGTAGCATGAGGTTAATGCTTGACCTTAGGTCACATAGAGCCTTATCAAAGGTCATGTTGCCTATGGTGCAAGGAATCAAAAAGCGTATAGGGTCTGGAAGCTTCTGAGGTAGGTCTAGCTGAACCAAAGCATGGAGTTCTTTGGTGAGCAGTGGAGGTCCTTCCTCCAGAGGCTTTGTACTAAATACCTTGGCATTCAGGTTCACTAGAGCTCCTAGGTATCGAGCAACGTGCTCTTAACTTATATCTTCATCCTCACTTGAGAAAGAGTAGTCATCAGAACTCATACACTACAAAAGTGCAATCAGAGGAACCCCAATGGTCTTTATGGTTTCCTTTGGTTCTGAGATAGAGGGTTCTTGAGTGGGCTTTAAGCTTTCAATGGGTGTGCTTTCACTGGCATTCAACGCCAATTCTGTCAGCTTATTGGGCGTTGAACACCCTTGCTGTCCACCCTGACTGGCGTTGAACGCCAGTCCCTCTAGCATTCTGGGTGTTGAATGCCCATCATGGATGTCCTTGCTGGCGTTCAACGCCAGCTTCCCTAGGCTGGTGGGCATTAAACGCCTAGTAAAGGCTTCTTCACTGGCGTTCAATGCCTTTCCATTCTCCTCCAATTCGGCCTCAACCTCCATGGTTATGGCCTTGCACTCTTATCTAGGATTAACCTCAGTATTATTGGGAAGAGTGTCAGGAGGGATCTCAGGGATCCTCTTGCTCAGTTGACTAACCTGTACCTCCAAGTTTCTAATGAAGGACTGTTCCAAGGGTTACCTGAAACTGGAGGTCGATCTCGGTTGAGATCTTCTGTGCTGGTCGGAGCTGTTGTGTCCGACTTGTTGATGGTGGCCGAAGCCGCCGCGCCCGACTTGTTGGACTGGCTGCACTGCTGATTCTTAGTCACCGGAGGGTGGGGGGTACCTGCAAGAGACTCCGATGCTTAAGTTAGCACAGGTATTAAGCAGGTTTTATGTAGAATCAGAGTATGAGTTATACCTGGGTGCTCCAGTGTATTTATAGTGGTTGTAGAGTGACCTTTCTAGATAAGATAAGTTAGTTATCTTATCTTATCTTTATCTTTGAGTTGAGGTCAGCTTATCTTTAAGGGAACCGCGCTTATCTCTATAGGCTTGGACGGCTTTTAGATTTGGGTCGTGTTCCTCTGTTTGGGCCTTCTTGGGCCTTCCTGTCGATTTGGCCGAGCTCTTTTTGAGAAGAGGTAGGATAGTCTGACCTAAAGAGGTCGGTCGCTTTGTCGCCGATCATCCCAGGTCGGATAGCTCGACCCGGGGTATGAACAGTGCCCCTGCTTGAGCTCGGTCTTTCTTGTTGAAGTCGAATCCTTGGCTTCGGTCCTTTTTAGTGAAGCCGAACTCAAGCATTTTGTCAATTCCTTTCTTTGTAGAGTCGTTTTGAATGTGGAACGTTTCTTCTTTCGCTTCTTCTGAAAGCGCGCGCTTTTGCATTTAATATTTTGACTTTGGGAATATGCGAAGCTTTAAATACCTTCATTAATTGTCTTTAATTGCCCGTTTCCCTTGGTTTTTATTTTGAATCTTTCGATCAAAAAATGGTTTCTCTCCTTCGTAACTTCTTCCTTCACTCTCTCACTTTCTGTTTTCATCCGCATCGTTCTGTCTTTCCTTGCGTGATAGCGTCATTTGGCGATTCTCTGGGTTGATTCCATTTTCCCGTCTTCAGTTTTTGCAGCTTTTGTTTTGTTCCAGGTTGGTTTTCTCCTTCCCTTTCTTCTGTGTCATTTTCTTGTCTGATTTAGAGAATGTCTGATTTGGAGAAAGTTTGGATTTTTCTGTTTTACTGTGCCTGATTGTTGTGTATTCTGAGATTTCTTCGTCTTTTTGTGTGATTTCTTTGACTTTCTCTGCTGCTTGATGCCTTTAGAGTTTTGCATGTTGCCGTCGCTTCCGCTTGTGCTTTTGATGGTTGTATTTGAAATGATGATTTCTAAAAAAAGGTTGTATCTTTGACGATTTTCCTGCTTTCGGCTTTTTTGCTATGCCCTTTTGTTTGGTGAAACTGTAGAAAGATAGTGGCTTTTTGTGTTTTTGCTTCCTTTGCATTTATTTGTGACCTTCGTAAGCTGTAGGAATTTCCTAAAACCTTACCTTGTTTCTGCCTCCAAAGGATGCCCCAGGACTTTGGTTTTGAGTCTTAGGGTTTTCCTTTCCTATGTGTTTGCCTGTGTCATTTTTGTCGAGTTGTTTTGCCCCTCGTCCGAGATGTTTTTTAGTAATCCAATCTTCTTTTCTTATTTGTAGGATTAGTCGGCGTCATGTCTTCTCACAATAACATTGTAGAGGTGTCTTCCAAAGTTCCTGAGGGGATGTTTGATTGGCTGGACTCCCTTGTCCTAATGTGTGTCTCTGTCGTGGATATGTAACATTACTTTTCCTTTTGGCTGGACTCCCTTGGCTAGACTCCCTTAGGGTTTACGCTTATGAATACTTCTTCAGCCAGTTAGACGTTACTTTTCCTTTTACTCCTTTTGAAACCGACCTGTTGTGGTTATGTAACATTGCTCCATCCCAGCTTCATCCGAATTCTTGGGGTTTTATCAAAATATTCCAACTGCTTTGCCAAGAGTTAGGCATAGCACCTTCTGAAACTCTTTTCCTTTATCTTTTCGTCTAGGCCAAGCCCGGAGGTTCCTCCAAAAAGAAAGCTTCCTGGGTTTCTTTCAGGTCGGCCCAGGGGCATAAAGTTTTTGCCATGTATGATGAGTCTTTTAAAGATTTTAAGAACTATTTCTTCTGCGTCCGTGCTATTGAGGGGGTCCGCCCCTTTTTTCTTGATCAAAATGATGAGCCTGCTTTTCCTCTAGAGTGGCAAAAGAATGTGAGAGTGCCACGTTATACATGGGAGATGCTTAATGAGGTTGAGAGGACTTTTGTGGTTGTTCTTGAGGATTTGTGGGGGAAACCACCCCATCTGGATACAAAAAGATTCTTGAGTGATCCGTCTTTGGTTCGAACTTCTTTGGGTACTGTCTGATTTGTTTTTATACTTGCTTTCTGAGCTTTTCTTTTCTTGTGTTGTAACTTGTCGTCATGGTTGATTCAGTTCTTTAAGAGATGTCAAAAAATAATGATTCCATGAAGGCCTATAAGAAGGCGAAGAAGGCTGCTACTGCTCAAAACATCTTGGCCAAGGCAGCCGGGGAGGGATCTTCCCAAGTGCAAGTGAAGCCGCCCGTGCCGAGTTCTTCTGGGCCGAGGAAAGTGATCCCGACTCCTCGGGTTCGTCTGGCCGAGCCTCCACAGTCTTCAGCTGCTACTTCTGGTGCTCCTCCCAATAAGAAACAAAAAACAGCTGATGTCTTCAACCTTGACGCCCCTGATTTTAATGCAATCGAATTTGTAGATCAGCAGATTGGTCCCTACGGTACCCTCCCCATGGATGATGTGTCAATCCTTCGCCATCTGGATTTTATGACCCGAAACAGTGTTAAAATGGCATACATGGGGGCTGCCTTGTACCGAACTGCTCAGAATCTTCCTCTCCATGCCACTAAGGAATTTATGGAGGAGGCTAAACAGGAGTTCGACCGGATGAAGGGCCTGAAGGAGGAGCTTGAGGTAAAGGTAGCCAAGTTGGAGAAGGATCTGGAGAATGAGAAGGCGAGTTCCCTCTCTCTGGCGGCTTCGGTGAGGCTGGCCGAGGATACGGCTATGAGACATAAGGACAGTTATGTGACATCTTATTGGGAGGTGGTGCGCCTGAGGGAGGAGTTGGAGAATGCCCGAGCTGATTACTCTAAGCTCCAAGGTCATCTCGTTGGCAGTGTGACTGCTGCTTACGAGAACCTGAAGGAGCAGGTTTGGATTATTGCTCCCGAGGCTGACCTCACTCTCTTCAGCCTGGAGAATGTCGTCAGGGATGGTAAGGTTGTCCCTGATGATGAGGATGATGATGATGTTGAACCTCTCCCTGTTCCTTCTGCCAAGGTGTCGGCTCCTACTATTCCTCCTGCTGAGGTCGGCCCTCCTGTTTCTGATCCTGACTGCCAGATCTTAAACCGGGACGATGGTACTATGGATGTTGTTCCTCTCCAGGCTCGCCCTCCTTCTCCTGATGCTATTAAAAAGTCTTCTGATCTGTAGTTTTTGGATATCTGTGTAGTTGGCCCGGCTTGTGGGCTTTTAACTTTTTATTTTGTGGTTAGTATCCTTTGATGACACTCTTTTTGGTTGCTTTTAGCAACACATTAAAACAAATGCAATCGAGTAGCTTCTAAGCTTTTTTGGGTCTGACCCTGAAGCTTGGTATTTTATGTCATGCTTGTTTGCACTTTTTTATGCGCTTTGAGAATGTTGAGGCCTTATTGCTCAGCCTCTTTGAGCTATTTTTAAGTGTCAATCCATGACCGGCTTCTCTTATGTTGTCCTTTTCCAAGTTTATTTGTAGTTGACCGATGCTATCATGTCGATCTTTTGCATAATTTGTTTGAGAGGTCTTTTCGGCCTTCTCTCGTCTTGTCTGTGATGTCTCCTTTTTGGTTGAGGTAAGACGACTTTCGTTTGACAACTCTTAGTGTTCCTGGCGAAACCTTTTTAGTTAGTCTTGAACAATTTTGTTAGCCTTGTCGGGTGGCTTATTGGATAAAGCTATGTCCCTTTTAGCGCTTGTTTCTTTTTGGTCCGACTTTCTTGCCGGTCCTTCTTTAGCTTTCTTTGGTCCGATTTCTCTTGTCGGTCTAAGTAGTAGTTTTGTTGGTCCGACTTCTCTTGTCGGTCCAAGCTGTAGTTTTCATTGGTCCGACTTCTCTTGTCGGTCCAAGCTGTAGTTTTCGTTGGTCCGACTTCTCCTGTCGGTCCAAGCTGTAGCTTTCGTTGGTCCGACTTCTCTTGTCGGTCCAAGCTGTAGTTTTCATTAGTCCGACTTCTCCTGTCGGTCCAAGCTATAGCTTTCATTTTTAAGTTATTCCTAGTAATCCTCTTTTTTGGACCTTTGTCAGGTCTCTTTCAGGGATTACTTTTATAACTTTCTTTTGTAGGAGATCGACTTCGTTAGGTCGATCTCTTCTAAGTTATTTTGTAATCCTCTTTTTTGGACCTTTGTCAGGTCTCTTTCAGGGATTACTTTTATAACTTGTTTGTAGGAGGTCGACTTCTTTGCGTCGTCCTCTTTCTAAGTTATTTTTGTAGTCTTCTTTTTTGGACCTTTGTCAGGTCTCTTTCAGGGACTACTTTCATAACTTTTTCATTTTGGGCTGACTTTGTCATGTCAGGCCCTTCTAAGTTATAGTAATCCTCTTTAATAGGGTTGGCCAAACCTCTTTCCAGGGTTTACTTATAACTTGGGTTGACTTGGTCTGACTTCTTAACGTCGGCCAATCTTTAAGTTATTATTTTAGCAATCCGTAAGACCTCGTCAGGTTCTTTTTTGGATCACTTTTGATAACTTTTTACATTATTCTGTGTTCATCTTTGCCGATTTGTAGAAAGTGGTTGTCATTTCTAGATCGTCTTTTGGGTGAATCGCGTTTTCACCTTTATCGAACGGTTTATCTTTATCGTGATCGTGCAGTGAAATTGTTTTTCACTTTCCGCCGATCTGTTACTTTATAATCGAACGATGAATGCTTCAGATTAATGCGTCTTGAGATCTTGTAGAATATCTAGAAAATATATTTTATTCAAAGGAAAGTGCAAATATATACATGTGGGAATTTTTCATCCCTTTAAGTCGGATAGTGTCTGAGTCTCAACTTGGTGCCTCATTAAAAAATTCAGGAAAAAAAAAGAGTGCATCCAATAAGGAGATCTTTTACCTTTTCTAACTGTAGTACCTTCTTAGGTTGCAGGCGTGCCATGATCTGGG
>NC_029791.2:78472196-78502190 GCF_000816755.2 Arachis ipaensis
TCAACTTGGTGCCTCATTAAAAAACCTTTTCAGGAAAAAGAGTGCATCCAATAATGAGATCTTTTACCTTTTCTAACTGTAGTACCTTCTTAGGTTGCAGGCGTGCCATGATCTGGGATGCTCTCGTCCATCGAGTTCGGACAGTCTGTAGTAGCCCTTCCCAAGTACTTCTACGACTCGGTAGGGTCCTTTCCAGTTTGCTGCCAGCTTTCCTTCTCCTGGTCGAGTTGTTCCGATATCATTTCGGATTAGGATGAGGTCATTCTCCGTGAAACTTCTCGGCACTACCCTTTGATTATATCTGGAAGACATTCGACGCTTTAGCGCTTCTTCCCTGATCCAAGCTCTTTTATTGGATTTCAAGTAGTAGGTCAAGCTCTTCCCTCGGCGCCAATGTTCCGAGGGTTACCTGAAACTGGAGGTCGATCTCGGTTGAGATCTTTTGTGCTGGTCAGAGCTGTTGTGTCTGACTTGTTGATGGTGGCCGGAGCCGCCGCGCCCGACTTGTTGGACTGGCTGCACTGCTGATCCTTGGTCACCGGAGGGTGGGGGGTACCTGCAGGAGACTCCGATGCTTAAGTTAGCACAGGTATTAAGCAGGTTTTATGTAGAATCAGAGTATGAGTTATACATGGGTGCTCCAGTGTATTTATAGTGGTTGTAGAGTGACCTTTCTAGATAAGATAAGTTAGTTATCTTATCTTATCTTTATCTTTGAGTTGAGGTCAGCTTATCTTTAAGGGAACCCCCCTTATCTCTATAGACTTGGATGGCCTTTGGATTTGGGTCGTGTTCCTCTGTTTGGGCCTTCTTGGGCCTTCCTGTCGATTTGGCCGAGCTCTTTTTGAGAAGAGGTCGGATAGTCTGACCTGAAGAGGTCGGTCGCTTTGTCGCTGATCATCCCGGGTCGGATAGCTCGACCCGGGGTATGAACAAGGACGTTCATTAATAAAACTGTGGGTGGTCTTTGTGAGGCTAGAGACTAGAGTGGCTAAGTCAGAAAGGCTCTGCTTAGAGGTCTCCATATTCCCTTGAAAAGATGGGAATGGTGTTCTTTTGGTGAACCTATTCTGGTTCCTGCCACCTTGATTGAAACATTGCTGAGGTTTCTGTTGATCTTTCCCTGAGAGGTTAGGATGATTCCTACATGAAGGATTGTAAGTGTTTCCATAGGGTTCTCCCATATAATTCACCTCCTCCATGGTGGGTTGATCAAGATCATAAGCTTCTTCTGCAAAAGAAGCTTCCTGAGCACTGCCAGCTGCAGTTTGCATCCCAGTGAGATGTTAAGAGATCATGTTGACCTGTTGGGTCAAGATCTTATTCTGAAAGAAGATGGCATTCAGAGTCTCAACTTCATGAACTCCTTTCTTCTGAGAGGTACCATGGTTTACAGGATTCCTCTCAGAGGTGTACATGAATTGGTTGTTTGCAACCATCTCAATGAGCTCTCTTGCTTCTGCAAGCATTTTCTTCAAGTGGACAGATCCAACTGCAGAGCTGTCCAATGAAATTTTTGACTTCTCAGATAAACCATCATAGAACACGCCTATGATAGACCACTCTGAGAGCATATCAGGAGGACATCTCCTGATTAGTTGCATGTATCTTTCCCAAGCTTGATAGAGGGATTCACCTTCTCTTTGTCTGATGGTCTGAACTTTCACTCTAATCTTGCTCATCTTTTTAGAGAGAAAGAATTTAGCAAGAAAAGCATTAACTAGCTTTTCCCAAGAGTCAAGACTCTCTCTAGGTTGGGCATCTAACCAGAACTTAGCTCTGTCTCTTAAAGCAAAGGAAAAGAGCATCAGCTTGTAGACTTCAGGATTAACTCCATTAGTCTTTACAGTATTACAGATCTGTAAGAATTCTGCCAAGAACTGATGTGGATCTTCTAATAAAAGTCCATGAAATTTGCAGTTTTGCTATAGAAGAGAGACTAACTGAGGCTTAAGCTCAAAATTGTTAGCTCCAATGGCAGTTACAGCAATGCTTTTGCCATAAAAGTCAGAGGTAGGCATGATGAAGTCACCAAGGACCTTTCTAAGCTCCTCTTGTGTTTTGGACATGTCCTCTAGCTCTTATTCAAAACTTTCTAAAAGGTCTCTTCCAGAGTGTTGTGCTTTACCTTTTTTAGATCTAGCACCCCTTTATTTTCGAAAATTTGGAGGGAAACACAAGGGGACACAAAATTTAAAAATTTTGAGATCAAAACACACACAAGACTCAAGAATTTGAAGACTCACAAGAACACTAAGAAAAAAATTTAAAGACTCAGGAACACAAGAACATAAAAAAGAACACCAAACTTAAAATTTTTAGAAAACCAAAAGTAAATTTTCGAAAAACACAAGAAAATAAACAAGAAAACACTAAACTTAAAAATTGAAACAATATTTAAACAAAGAAAAATTATTTTTGAAAGCTTTTTGAAAGGAAGACTCAAAGAACACTAAATTACCAACAATATAAGCCAATGCTCTAACCAATTGACCACAAAAAATAAAAATATTTTTGAAAAACCATTTCAAAGTTCCCAAAAAATAGAAAGAAAAAAATAAAGTAAAAGACTCAACACGAACACAAACAAAGACTCGAATCAAGAACAAAAATTAAACAAAGAAAAGAAACTATTTTTGAAAAACTATTTAGAATTTTTCGAAAATTGAGAAGAAGAAGAAAATCAAAATCATGGACTTAACAAAAATAAAAATTACCTGATCTAGGTAGCAAGACAATCTATCAATTTGTCCAAACTCAACAATCCCCAGCAATGGCACCAAGAACTTCGTGCGCGTGTATGCAAATCCCACACTATTTCGTACAACAGCAGTAGTACCAGCAAGTGCACTGGGTCATCCAAGTAATACCTGAGCAAGTCAGGGTCGATCCCACGAGCATTGTGGCTTGAAGCAAGCTATGGTTGTCTTGCAGGTCTTAGTTAGGCGGACTCAGAAGGTTGTTGGATAGAGGAAACTATTCATAATTTGTATTTGTAAAATAAGTGTTTCAGGGATAGGAATAGAGTTGAGAGTTGGAGTTGCTTTGTCTTTCTGAAGTAACTCTGGTACTACTGTCTTCTTTGCTTGTGAATGATCTTCTTCTATGGCAGGCTGTAAGTGATCAAAGCCATTGCCCGTGATCATTGATCTCCTCTGCTACAGATTGAACACGACCGTGGCCTTTGGCCGTGGTTACTCAATCTGACGAAGGGTGAAGTGCATAGCAGTCCATTCTCTTGGCGATCCTACCCAAAATGCCACAGAGAAGGCTGAATCTTCCAGATCAGAGAACGTTATTTCTTTGGATCTATCCTATACCACAGAGACCCCAATATCCCCGGAGATCGGTTGAACTGTTGTCTCGAGAAGTCCCCAATGAAATCAAGGATTAACCGTCTGAGAGATGTATAGCCATAGTTGTTGGCTCGTGCTTTTCTTCTAGGTACTCACACAAACCCAAGTAGACGCGGGTGTTTGTCAGGCACGTTCGTCTTAATGTGATGAACAGAGCCAATTTGTCAGATCGTCCTATTCATCACGATGAAGATCGGGATATACATCTTAGAGATAGATCAAACATGAATAAAAATAGAAACATTAATACTTTTATTAATTCATAGGACTCAGTAGGGCTCCTCCCCTCAATCTAGGAGGTTTAGAAACTCATACTAAAGTAAAAAAAATGAAAAAACATGAATGATGCTATCCTGAATCGAAGAGTGTGAAAAAAGGTCCAAAGACTCCGAATAACATAAAGTTAACCCCTTAAATACCAAACAGATGACTGGTAAGGATAAAAACAATCTATTTAGTGCCAAAATCTACTTCTGAGGCCCATCTGGTGAGTGTTTGGGCTAAACTTTGATAAGATCC
Organism: Arachis ipaensis; assembly: GCF_000816755.2. Taxonomy (NCBI): domain Eukaryota; kingdom Viridiplantae; phylum Streptophyta; class Magnoliopsida; order Fabales; family Fabaceae; genus Arachis; species Arachis ipaensis. Next base: position 78,476,072 of record NC_029791.2, read on the forward strand.
ACGTGCATTGAGGTCTCTTGGGCATGGAATGCCAGCTAGAGGGTCCTCTCTGGGCCTTTGGACGCTTGGCTTTGCTCTTTGGACGCTGGATGCTTGGATGGGGGCAGGAAGCTGGCGTTGGATGCCAGGTTTGGGCCTTCTAATCCGAAGCAACTTATTGACTGTTATATATTACTGGAAAGCTCTGGACGTCAGCTTTCCATAGCCGTTGAGAGTGCTCCATTTGATTTTCTGGAGCTCTAGAAAAGCTCTTCCAAATACAGGCAGGTCAGATCTGGACAACATCTACAGTGCTTTCTTTGTCTCTGAATCAGACTTCTGCTCCAGCTCCTCAATTTCAGCCAGAAATTACCTGAAATGTGATTTTGCCACAAAAACTCATAGTAGAATTAAAAAATGTGATTTTAACACTAAAACCTATAAAAATTTAATAAAAGCTAAACAAAAACTACTAAAACTATATGAAAATGATATCAAAAAGCGTATAAAATATCCGTTCATCAACCACCATACCACCAGCCATATGAGCCATATAAACCATACTTAGAACCACCGCCATACATACTCTCATGAAGCTGTTGAATCATTATCTCTATACACACCACCTCAACATTCTCACCATCATAAACCACCTTCCATATATGCAAACCCCCTCCCAAATGAGAAACCCTCTTTTTCTCCACAAGTCTCAACAGAAGAAACACTCCAAGTGTTTTTCCAAGGACAAGAAGATTACCAAAAGAGGCAAAGAAATATCACAGCTACCTTAGTCGAATCCTTAACCCGCTTAGCCTCATTACGCTCTTGCAACAATCCAAGCTAGAGAGTCTCGAATCAGAGCTAGAAGACATCTTTAAAGATGTTCAGCCTAATTTGGAGGAATCAGACGAAATAAAAGAGCCTCTGAAAATTCCTCAAGAAGAGGAGAAACCTCCTAAATCCGAGCTCAAACCACTACCACCATCCCTGAAATATGCATTTCTGGGAGAAGGTGATACTTTTCCGGTGATCATAAGCTCTGCTTTAAATCCACAGGAAGAGAAAGCACTACTTCAAGTGCTAAGGACACACAAGACAGCTCTTGGATGGTCCATAAGTGATCTTAACGGGATCAGCCCAGCAAGATGCATGCACAAGATCCTATTGGAGGACAATGCTAAGCCAGTGGTTCAACCACAGAGGCGGCTAAATCCAGCCATGAAGGAGGTGGTGTAGAAAGAGGTCACCAAGTTACTGGAGGCTAGGATTATTTATCCTATTTTTGATAGCCCCGGGGTGAGCCCTGTCCAAATTGTCCCCAAGAAGGGAGGCATGATAGTGGTTCATAATCAAAAGAATGAACTGGTTCCCACAAGAACAGTTACAGGGTGGCGTATGTGTATCGATTATATAAGGCTCAATACAGCCACCAGGAAGGATCACTTTCCTTTACCATTCATAGACCAAATGCTAGAGAGACTAGCAGGTCATGAATATTATTGCTTTTTGGATGGCTATTTAGGTTACAACCAAATTGCAGTAGATCCTCAGGACCAAGACAAAACAGCATTCACATGTCCTTCTGGAGTGTTTGCCTACAGAAGGATGCCTTTTGGTCTGTGTAATGCACCTGCAACCTTTCAGAGGTGCATGCTCTCTATCTTCTCTAATATGGTAGAGAAATTTCTGGAAGTCTTCATGGATGACTTTTCAGTATTTGGAGACACATTCAGCTCCTGCTTGACCATTTAGCACTTGTTCTGAAAAGATGCCAAGAGACTAACCTAATTTTAAAATGGGAAAAATGTCACTTTATGGTGACTGAAGGAATTGTCCTTGGGCATAAAATTTCAAACAAGGGAATAGAGGTGGATCAAGCTAAATTGGAAGTAATTGAAAAATTACCACCATCTGCCAATGTTAAGGCAGTCAGAAGCTTTCTGGGGCATGCAGGATTCTATAGGAGGTTTATAAAGAATTTTTCAAAAATTGCAAAACCTCTGAGCAATCTGCTAGCTACTGACACGCCATTTGTGTTTGACACAGAGTGTCTGCAAGGTTTGAAACCCTGAAAGCTAAGCTGGTCACAGCACCAGTTATTTCTGCACCAGACTGGACATTACCATTCGAACTAATGTGTGATGCCAGTGACCATGCCATTGGTGCAGTACTGGGACAGAGGCATAACAAGCTTCTGCATATCATTTATTATGCTAGCCATGTTTTAAATGATGCACAGAAAAATTACACAACCACAGAAAAAGACCTGCTTGCAGTGGTTTATGCCATTGACAAGTTTAGATCATACTTTGTAGGATCAAAAGTGACTGTGTACACTGACCATACTGCTCTTAAATATCTACTTACAAAGCAGGATTCAAAACCCAGGCTCATAAGATGGGTGTTGCTTCTGCAAGAGTTTGATATAGAAATAAGAGACAGAAAAGGGACAGAGAACCAAGTGGCCGATCATCTGTCCCGGATAGAACCAGTAGAAGGGGCGTCCTCCCCATCTATTGAGATCTCTGAAACCTTTCCGGATGAGCAATTATTTGCCATTCAGGAAACACCATGGTTTGCAGACATTGCAAACTATAAAGCTGTAAGATTCATACCCAAAGAGTACAACAGGCAGCAAATAAAGAAATTGATTTATGATGCAAAGTACTACTTATGGGATGAACCATATCTCTTTAAGAGATGTGCAGATGGAATAATCCGTAGATGTGTGCCCAATGAAGAGGTGATAATGGATAATTGCTCGATGGTTTAGATTTTCTTCTTATAGAAAGAATTACTTTGTTGTAAGCATAGCTCCAAACCAACAAACAATTCCCACATCAAAAATATTGGTTGTCACAAATAACAAACCCCAAATAAGAATTAACCGAAGTATTTAGACTCCAGATCATCTCGCAAGGAATTGCAATGAAGTGATCAATTATTGGCTATGAAGAGCAAGGGGGATTGGTTGATAATTGGGCAAGAAAATAAATGGCAAGAAAAGTAAATCAAACAAGTAACTAAAGAAAGCAAGTAATAAAGAGAGACATTCATGGCAAGTGTTGAGATCATAGGCTTTCTATCCTAGTCATGCAATGATTAATTCATCTAATTTAGTCAACTCCAACAAATAGGGAGAAAGTCAAACAAGACTAATCAATCATACCACAATAATAACAAGAATTTATCTTATTACATCATCTCCAACATTGGAAGAAGGTATCATATTATCTTCCATGAGAGAAAGTCTAATAAGACTAGCTAATCTCAATCCAAAAGTCCTAATCAACTTACTAATTAAATTAGCAAAAGATTAGCGTCAATGAAAACAATATTAGCTAACAACTCTAGATCACCAACATAAGTTGAGTTTTCATGACTCAAGATTGCCTAATTACTCTTTCCAAGCCAAGAATACTCAAAATCTACTCTAAAGCCCAACCAAGTATTTTGTCAAACACTTGGTGGGTAATAAAGGAAAGCATAATAAAAGTGTAAGAATAATAAATCTACCAACTACCAATTGCATGAATTAAAGAAACCCATAACTAACATAAGCAAGAGATCAATAATAACAACTAAGATAAGCAATAAAAGAACATGTAAACATAAAATTGCATTAAAGAAAATTAAGATCCAACAATTGTTCATAAACATAAAAATGGCAAAATAAAGGAAATGACAAGTAAAACTAGAATAGTAGAGATGTAATAACAAGAAATTAAAATGAAGAACTAAATCAAGACAAGAATTATAACTTGGATTTAAGAAATTTAAACCTAAACTACCCTAAATTCTAGAGAGGAGAGAAAGCTTCTCTCTCTAGAATTCTACCCTAAAACATGATGAAAACTAAACTATGACTACTTTTTTTTCATTCCCTCCTCAATCATTGGGTTCAATAGCATCAGAAATGAGTTGGATTGGGCCCAAAATGCTTCAGAAATCGCTGGGGGGCGATTTCACTAAAGTGGACCCACGTGCTCCATCGGCGTGCGTGCGTACATGGCACGTGCGCACCCCTATGCATCAGGCAACATATGGCAAATTTTATATTATTTTGAAGTCCCGGATGTTAGCTTTCCAACGCAACTAAAACCGCCTCATTTGGACCTCTGTAGCTCAAGTTATGGTCGATTGAGTGCCAGAAGGTCGGGCTTGACAAAAAGCCTCAAAACTCACATGCTTGTGTTCTTAGCTCAAAAACCATGTTCCAAAATAAATTCTTCAAGCAAGTTTATCACAAAAAAAAATTTCAAATTGGTAGGGTGCCCTAAAAATAATTTTTCTTGGAAAAGAATCATCACCCTAACCAAGTAGTCCTAACGTGAAAAGAAGTGGTAAAATATGTACAAATTCTAACTAACATGCAACCTATCATGCAATGCAACAACTAACTAACAAAGGGAAAAATTAAAAATTGGTGTTGAAAAAGGAAGTTGTTACCCATGGAGGTCGATCGGACGACCTCCCCACACTTAGAAATTTGCACCGTCCTCGGTGCGTGCAAAGAAGAGTAAAGTGGACGGGTTGCTACAATTGATGAGTTTCTTCAAAGGGTTGTGCAGGTGAACTTGTTTGTTGCCCCGTTTAGAAGCCCTTCCATTCCTTTCCTTCTTGGTGGCCAACCTCGAAGGAGAGAAAAAGAAAGAAAATTAAGCCTACAACAAAGATATGAAAGAAATTAGAACATAGGCGGGGGCTAATACCAAATACAAGTATGGTTCTCAAAGACATGGTAGCTACAACATATAAGTGAGAAAACAATATAAGCTAAGGGCATATCAACTAATACTTGATGCAAGAGTAAAGTCAAAGCATAGGCAAATGACATGAAGAGCATGTTGCATCAAGCTTAATCAATAATTGAGACAAACAAGATTAATGATAAGCATGAGAGCATTTGGTCCCATCCTAACTCAATGATGATGAGGTACAAAAACAAGGCATCATGAGTCAGGAAGAACTAAAGAACTAATCTTGTGTGTAGAGCAAGTATTACGATTAATGCCAAACAAGTCACAAAGCACCAAGATTAACCAAGAAATTCTCAACAATTGAATATAAGAATCCAACACCATTATTAAAACAAGAAACTTAGAAAATAAAAGGGAAAACAAGTTACAAAAATAAAATTAAAATGCAATGAATGAAAACAAGGAAATGCAATAAAAGAAAATGGAAGAAAAAAGAAAAAAATTTTAATTTTTTTTAATTTTTTTTAATATTATTATTATTTTTTTTAAAAGAAAGAAAAAAAATTTCCAAGAGAGGAAGAAGAAAGAAAAAATATTAGAAAGAAAGAAGAAGGAAAGAAGAAAGAAGGAGAAAGGAGAAAGGAGAAAAACAGGGTGCAAATCCGCGCATATGCGCCATGCGTGCTTAGGCACGGATGCAGCAGGAACAATCCGCGCGCGCGCCATGCGTGCTTGGGCCCGGATGCAACAAAAATAATCCGCGCGTGCGCACCTTGCATGCTTGGGTGTGGATGCAACAGGGACAATCGGCGCGCGCGCGCCATGCGTGCTTAGGCGCGGATCGCCTGGCACAAAGTAGGCATCAAGTGGGCACAACTCTCGGGTTTTAGTACTAGGAGTTGTGAAACCACACCGACACGCGCGCACACTGCGCGCTTGGGCGCCGATGCCCTTTTTTGTTTTTTGAAAAACAGGGCATTCTCCTAATCTCTAAGCATTCTAAAACAATCAAAAATCAAATTTAACAACAAATCTTTTTGGTTTTTGAAAAATTTTCAAATACACTAGAAACAAAACTTATACTACAAGCAAAATGCAACTCAATAACAACTAAACTAATAAAAACAAACTAAGAAACAACCAATCAATCAAAGTAAAATGTATAAGAGTATAGAAAATAACAAAAACTACCTATAATGGCAACTCAAATCACTTATTAACCAAATCTAAAAGAGAATGGAAAGAATTTACCATGGTGGGGTGTCTCCCACCTAGCACTTTTGTTCATTGTCCTTAAGTTGGACTTATGGGGAGCTCCTCTTAAGGTGGCTTGTGCTTGAAGCTATCCTTGAACATCCACCAATGCTTGAATCTCCAATAAGCTCCATTCTTCAATATTAATATCTTCAAGCTTTGATGGAGTTCTTCACAAACCATGAGCTCCCAAAGTTGATTTTTCTTGTGCGATCCGGGATCCCACACTTTGTTTTGACACCCATCTTCAAATTGATCTTTATGATTCCAATTGGGTGGCATGACCTTAGAATTCTCAATTAAGCACCCAAACATTCTCCTAGACCCATGCAATTTGGTTCTACACCAACCATTGCTATTCAACTTCGAGCATGCAACCATCATGAACTTGGAATGATGTTTCCAACTACTACACAACTCTCTCTTACTCTTAACTCCACAAAGAGCTCTAAGTTGACCATCATTTTCAATCAAACCATATTCAAGTGAGAAATCAAAGCTTAGGGATAAGAAATTTACCCTCTTGAATGTTGTGTTGGATGATGACTTAGGAAGGGATGGTCCCAATGATCTTGCAAGCTCCACTCCCTTGTGCTATTCCTTGACTTTCTCCACTTCTTTACAACTTTCCTCAACTTCAACCTCTTCCTCTTGGTGGCTTGCTTCCAATTCAATTTCTTCTTCATTGCTCACCAAAGCCATGAGAGGCTGTGCATCTTCTTCTTTGATCTCAATTTTAATCCCAATGGGAGAGGATTCAATTGTAAATAGAAACTCTTCAATGATTGAATCCATTTCTTGATCAACCTCTTCAAAGTCTTCAGTCATGATATGCCTTGGAGGTTGTACACCCTCCTCAATATCAATATCAAGCATCTTCGAAGAGGACTCTCTAATTCTACATTCCCATGGACTTCCAACAACTCCTAGATCTTTAACCACTTCTTCTGGCTCATTCATCTCAACTTCTTCCCCTTGTGGCAATCCTTGTTTCACCCCTTCTTCTACACCTTGAAGCTCTAGACTCACTCCCTCGCTATGCTCCTTAATTTCCTCTCCACATTTGTCAATGGGAGTGTCTTGGTTGCTTAGGCTTAGTCGGGAGGAGGCCATATTGCTAATTCCCACCTTTGATTGTTCCATCCTTGATGCATATCCTCATTGTAGCTCCCATTTCCTACAACATAATTTGAACCAAACTCGTAGCCAAAGTGATGAGAATTCAATAAAAACAATAAAAACAAAAGCTACAAAAATAAGCAACAAAGTCCTAAAGCTAACAAAAACTAACAAATAAGCAAAAGGCAAACATATTCACAATATTCACAATAGCCAACAATATAACACCATTACAACTCCCCGACAACGGCGCCATTTTGATAATGGATAATTGCTCGATGGTTTAGATTTTCTTCTTATAGAAAGAATTACTTCGTTGTAAGCATAGCTCCAAACTAACAAATAATTCCCACATAAAAAATATTGGTTGTCACAAATAACAAACCCCAAATAAGAATTAACCGAAGTATTTAGACTCTAGGTCGTCTCACAAGGAATTGCAATGAAGTGATCAATTATTGGCTAAGAAGAGCAAGGGAGGTTTGGTTGATAATTGGGCAAGAAAATAAATGGCAAGAAAAGTAAATCAAATAAGTAACTAAAGAAAGCAAGTAATAAAGAGAGACATTCATGGCAAGTTTTGAGATCATAGGCTTTCTATCCTAGTCATGCAATGATTAATTCATCTTATTTAGTCAACTCCAATAAATAGGGAGAAAGTCAAACAAGACTAATCAATCATACCACAATAATAAAAAGAATTTATCTTATTACATCATCTCCAACATTGGAAGAAGGTATCATATAATCTTCCATGAGAGAAAGTCTAATAAGACTAGCTAATCTCAATCCAAAAGTCCTAATCAACTTACTAATTAAATTAGCAAAAGATTAGCGTCAATGAAAATAATATTAGCTAACAACTCTAGATCACCAACATAAGTTGGGTTTTCATGACTCAAGATTGCCTAATTACTCTTTCCAAGCCAAGAATGCTCAAAATCTACTCTAAAGCCCAACCAAGTATTTTGTCAAACACTTGATGGGTAATAAAGGAAAGCATAATAAAAGTGTAAGAATAATAAATCTACCAACTACCAATTGCAAGAATTAAAGAAACCCATAACTAACATAAGCTAGAGATCAATAATAACAACTAAGATAAGTAATAAAAGAACATGTAAACATAAAATTGTATTAAAGAAAATTAAGATCCAACAATTGTTCATAAACATAAAAATGGCAAAATAAAGGAAATGACAAGTAAAACTAGAAGAGTAGAGATGTAATAACAAGAAATTAAAAGGAAGAACTAAATCAAGACAAGAATTATAACTTGGATTTACGAAAATTAAACATAAACTACCCTAAATTCTAGAGAGAAGAGAGAGCTTCTCTCTCTAGAATTCTAGCCTAAAACATGATGAAAACTAAACTATGACTACTTTTTTTTCATTCCCCCCTCAATCCTTAGGTTCAATAGCATCAGAAATGAGTTGGTTTGGGCCCAAAATGCTGCAGAAATCGCTGGGGGCGATTTCACTAAAGTGGACCCACATGCTCCGTCGGCGCGCGCGTACATGGCACGTGCGCGCCCCTATGCCTCAGGCAACATATGGCAAATTTTATATCATTTTGAAGCCCCAGATGTTAGCTTTCTAAGACAACTGGAACCGCCTCATTTGGACCTCTGTAGCTCAAGTTATGGCCGATTGAGTGCCAAGAGGTCGGGCTTGACAGCTTTACGGTTCCTTCATTTCTTCATGAGTTCTCCCACTTTGCATGCTTTTTCTTCGTTCCTTCCATCCAATACTTGCCTTATAAACCTGAAATCACTCAACAAACACATCAAGGCATCGACTGGAATTAAAGTGGATTAAATTTAGCTATTTTAAGTCCTAAAAAGCATGTTTTCACATTTAAGCACAAATCAAGGGAGAATTGCAAAACCATGCTATTTCATTGAATAAATGTGAGAAAAGGTGATAAAATCCCCAAAATTAAGCACAAGATATACCACAAAATCGGGGTTTATCAAGAGGCGCAGAAGATCTTATGGCATTGCCATGGATCACAATATGGAGGCCATTTCGGAGGTGAGCGAACAGCCACTAAGGTTCTCCAATATGGCTTCTACCGGCCTACTCTCTATAGAGACTCCTGAGAGTTTGTACGTAACTTTGACAGTTGCCAGAGAGCTGGTAATCTGCCTCATGGTTACGCCATGCCTCAACAAGGGATCTTGGAGATTGAGTTGTTTGATGTATGGGGTATTGACTTCATGGGTCCTTTCCCACCATCGTACTTAAACACATATATTTTGGTGGCAGTAGACTATGTATCTAAATGGGTAGAGGCAATTGCAACACCCACTAATGATACTAAGATAGTGCTGAAGTTCCTCCAAAAACATATCTTCAGCAGGTTTGGTGTCCCTAGAGTACTAATCAGTGATGGAGGCACTCATTTCTGTAATAAACAGCTTTACTCTGCTATGGTCCGATATGGAATTAGCCACAAAGTAGCAACTCCATATCATCCACAGACAAATGGATAAGCTGAAGTCTCTAATAGAGAACTAAAAAGAATCCTAGAACGGACTGTAATTACCCATAGAAGGGATTGGGCAAAAAGCTTGGATGATGCTCTATGGGCATACAGAACAGCATTCAAGACTCCTATAGGAACCTCTCCATACCAGCTTGTGTATGGCAATGCCTGTCATCTGCCCGTGGAACTGGAGCATAAGGCCAACTGGGAAACCATATTCCTAAACCTGGATGCTAAGTTAGCTGGAGAGAAGAGATTACTCCAGTTAAGTGAGCTAGAAGAATTCAGAATCAATGCTTTCGAAAATGCTAAGATTTACAAAAAGAAAGCAAAAAGGTGGCATGATAAGAAACTGTCATCCAGAGTCTTTGAACCAGGACAAAAGGTTCTGTTGTTTAACTCTAGGCTCAGATTATTCCCCAGGAAACTGAAATCCCGGTGGAAAGGACCATATGTGATTACAAGTGTGTCACCATATGGCTCTGTGGAGCTTCAAGACATTGATTCTAATAAGAAGTTCATTGTTAATGGACAGAGAGTCAAGCATTATCTTGAAGGCAATATTGAGCAAGAATGCTCAAGGCTGAGACTAGATTAAAAGCTCAGTAAGGTCCAGCTAAAGACAATAAAGAAGCGCTTGCTGGGAGGCAACCCAGCGATTAGCAAGAGTTATAGAAGGATACAGAGGATTCACAGAGAAAAGGAGCTCACTGGCACGAAAACGCCAGTAAGAGGTGTTTTTGGGCGTTAAACGCCCAAAAGAAGCATCAATTGTACGTTTAACGCAAGTAAAGATACCTTTCTGGGTGTTAAACGCCAGAATGGGTACCATTCTTGGTGTTTAACGCAAGTATTACAGCATCCTGGGCATTTAGAAAAATGCCCAGTGAAAAAGGATTTTTGACGTTTAACGCCAGCCAGAAGCAATAGCTGGGCGTTAAACGCCCAAAACAAGCAACAAATGGGTGTTTAACGCCATAAATGTGATTGACTACTGGACTTGCCTAGAAGCCTCTGTCACCAAGCTACAAGAAGATATGGATCAACTGAAAGAAGAACAGCAAGTTCAAAATAGCATGCTCTGCAAATTGCTGAAGGAACGTGAGAAGCAAGCGCATGAGCTACAGGAGCTGAAGTGCCAGAAGCTGTCTCTTGAAGGGCCAGACACCCCACAGATTAAAAGAGCATCCATCTCCCAAAATAAAGGTTGTTGAGTCCTAATCTTAACTCTGTGATAACTTTTGCTATTAGAGATCTACCTTAGGAGTCACATGAATAATAGTAATTAGTATCTTTATTTTTATTTTTAGTTTTTATTTTATTATCTCCAAGTAAGCTATAATTTATTTTTCTCATCATCATTAAACATGAATAAAATAGCAGATTTTTAGAATAAGGAGGCAGTTTTATTTTGGAGTTCTTAATAAGAAAAATTTGCATTATTTATATGAGGTGGCAATACTTTTTGTCTTCTGAATGAATGATTGAACAGTGCATATTTTTGAATTTGTTGTTTATGAATGTTAAAATTGTTGGCTCTTGAAAAAATGATGAAAAAGGAGAAATGTTATTGATTGGAAAACAAAGTGCTTAGGGCCACGGCCAAGACTCATAAAGTAGCTGTGTTCAAGAATCAACATACTAAACTAGGAGAATCAATAACACTATATGAATTCTGAGTTCCTATAGATGTCAATCATTCTGAACTTCAAAGGATATATTGAGGTGCCAAAACTGTTCAGAAGCAAAAAGCTACTAGTCCCGCTCATCTAATGAGAATTTGAGCTTCATATAAAACTCTGAGATGTTATTGCCTCTTGATTTTCTTTCTATCCTGTTTTATTTGTCTAGTTGCTTGAGGACAAGCAACAGTTTAAGTTTGGTGTTATGATGAGTGGATATTTTATACGCTTTTTGGGGTTATTTTCATATAGTTTTTAGTAGGATTTAGCTACTTTTTAGTATATTTTTATTAGTTTTTATGCAAAAATCACATTTCTGGACTTTACTATGAGTTTGTGTGTTTTTCTATGATTTTAGGTATTTTCTGGCTGAAATTGAGGGACCTGAGCAAAAATTTGATTCAGAGGCTGAAAAAGGACTGCAGATGTTGTTGGATTCTGACCTCCCTGCACTCGAAATGGATTTTATGGAGCTACAGAAACCCAAATGGCGCGCTCTTAATTGATTTTGAAAGTAGACATTTAGGGCTTTCCAGCATTATATAATAGTCCATACTTTGCCCGATTTTTGATGACGCAAACTGGCGTTTAAACGCCAACTTCCTGCCCTATTCTGAAGTTAAACGCCAGAAACAGGTTACAAACCAGAGTTAAACGCCACAAACAGGCTACGACCTAGCGTTTAACTCCAAGAGAAGCCTCTACACGTGTAAAGCTCAATGCTCAGCCCAAGCACACACCAAGTGGGCCCCGAAAGTGGATTTCTGCACTATCTGCACTTAGTTACTTATTTTCTGTATCCCTAGCTACTAGTTTAGTATAAAAACTACTTTTAGAGATTTATTTTGTACCTCATCACATTTCACATCTAAATTTTGTATCCTCTATGGCATGAGTTTCTAAACTCCATGGTTGGGGGTGAGGAGCTCTGCTGTCTCTCGATGGATTAATGCAATTACTTCTCTTTTCTATTCAATCACGCTTGTTTCTGTTCTAAGATACACGCTCGTACTTAACCATGATGAATGTGATGATCCATGACACTCATCACCATTCTCAACCTATGAATGCGTGCCTGACAACCATTTCCGTTCTACCTTAGATTGAGTGTGTATCTCTTTGATTCCTGGTTCACGTGTTTGATTGCATCTCCTGACAACAGAGCATTCGAATCCGTGAGATCAGAGTCTTCGTGGTACAGGCTAGAATTATTGGCGGCCTTTCTTGAGATTCGAAAAGTCTAAACCTTGTCCAACTGGCTCATTCCCTAGTAACACTCAAGAAGCTGTAAGTCAATATCTCTTTTGCAGAGGTATTGGAAAAGAAGACCCCCTATACAGCCTGTCTAAAAGGCATTCCTTTGAAAATAAGGACCTAAGGGGAGATGAGACTATGGTACTGACCAAAGAGTGCATTGCTTTAGTCCAAAATGAACTACAAAGGATGATGCTAGATCCAGGGAGCTTTCAGATTCTATGCACTACTGGAAAGATCACTCTTGACAACGCCCTGTATGATCTTGGCTTAAGTTTGAATCTGATACCTTCATCTGTGATGAAGAAGTTGGGAATCTAAAAGGCGCGAGTGATTTAAGAAAATTGTCGTGGTATAGAATTTCCTCAATTGAATGAAGTCTCGTTGTAAAGCATAGTTCTACACCAACAAACAATTCTTCCAATCAAAAATTTGGTTGTCACAAGTACAAACCCCAATGAATTTTTAACCGGAGTATTTAGACTCCGGGTCGTCTCACAAGGAATTGCAATAAAGTGCTCAATTATTGGCTATGAAGATGCAAGGGGTTTTTGGTTGATAAGAGGGGAAAGAAAATAAATGACAAGAAAAGTAAATCAATCAAGCAACTAAAGAAAGCAATTAATAAAGAGAGACATTCATGGCAAGTGTTGAGATCATAGGCTTTCTATCCTAGTCATGCAATGATTAATTCATCTTATTTAGTCAACTCCAACAAATAGGGAGAAAGTCAAACAAGACTAATCAATCATAATACAATAATGATAAGAATTTATCTTATTACGTCATCTCCAACATTGGAAGAAGGTATCGTGTTATCTTCCATGAGAGAAAGTCTAATAAGACTAGCTAATCTCAATCCAAAAATCCTAATCAACTTACTAATTAAATTAGCAAAAGATTAGCGTCAATGGAAACAATAGTAGCTAAAAACTCTAGATCACCAACATAAGTTGGGTTTTCATGACTCAAGATTGCCAAATTACTCTTTCCAAGCCAAGAATGCTCAAAATCTACTCTAAAGCCCAACCAAGAATTTTGTCAAACACTTTGTGGGTACAAAGGGAAAGCATGGTAAATGAGCAAGAATAGTTAAATCTACCAACTACAAATTTCAAGGAAACAAGAAATCAACTATAGCAATCAAGATCAACATAAAAGAAGCATAGAAACATAAAATTGCATTAAAGAAAATTAGATCCAACAATGGTTCATCAACATAAAAGTAACAAAATAATGGAAATGACAAGTAAAACTAGAAGATTAGAGATGTAACAACAATAAATTAAAAGGGGAAACAAAATTAAAACAAGAATTAAAAGTTGGATTTAAGAAAATTAAACCTAAACTACCCTAAATTCTAGAAAGAAGAGAGAGCTTCTCTCTCTAGAATTCTACCCTAAAACATGATGAAAACTAAACTATGACTACTTTGTTCATTCCCCCTTCAATCCTTGGGTTCAATAGCATAAAAAAAGAGTTGGATTGGGCCCAAAATGCTTCAGAAATCGCTGGGGGCGATTTCACTAAAGTGGACCCACGTGCTCCATCGGCGCGCGTGCGTACATGGCGCGTGCACGCCCCTATGCGTCAGACAACATATGGCAAATTTTCTATCATTTCGAAGCCCCGGATGTTAGCTTTCCAATGCAATTGGAACCGCTTCATTTTGACCTCTGTAGCTCAAGTTATGGTCGATTGAGTGCTAGGAGGTCGAGCTTGACAGCTTTACGGTTTCTTCATTTCTTCATGAGTTCTCCCACTTTGCATGCTTTTTCTTCATTCCTTCCATCCAATACTTGCCTTATAAACCTGAAATCACTCAACAAACATATCAAGGCATCGAATGGAATTAAAGTGAGTTAAATTTAGCTATTTTAAGGCCTAAAAAGCATGTTTTCACATTTAAGCACAAATCAAGGGAGAATTGCAAAACCATGCTATTTCATTGAATAAATGTGGGAAAAGGTGATAAAATCTCCCAAAATAAGCACAAGATAAACCACAAAATTGGGGTTTATCAAATCTCCCCACACTTAAACCAAGCATGTCCTCATGCTAAGAATAAAGAAGGACAAGAAAAGGGGTATGAACATTTATTCAATGCAAATAAACTATATAAACCTATCTACATGCATGCAACTAAATGTAAAATGATTCTACCTACTTGGTTAAAAGTAAATCAATCTCCAAGAACATGTATGAACAAGTAGGGCTAAGATCATACGATGATTCATGAATCCTACCAATTCAAATATTAAAATGAAGTTCAAATAGACTTGCAAGAAGAATGCTCATGAAAGACGGGAACAAGGAATTGAGCATCGAACCCTCACCGGAAGTGTATCCGCTCTAGTCGCTCAAGTGTATAGGGTCGATTCACTCAATTCTCCTCTAATCATGCTTTCCAAGATTTGTTTTTCTTCTAACAATCAACAATTATTCAATGCATGCATACATTCATCATGAGGACTTATTCATAGGTTGTAATGGGGCTAGGGTAAAGGTAAGGATGCATATGGTCAAGTGAGCTTGAAATTTGTATCTTTGATTAGCCTAAGCTCTCGCCTAACCTATATAACAACCTATACAATTCTAATACAATGCCTAGCTACCCATGATTCCCACTTTTTTTCAGATACTCATGCATTCTTTTTAATTCACCACACATATGCATTGATTTTCTTATTGAACTTTACTTTGGGACATTTTTGTCCCCTTTTAATTTCTTTTTCTCTTTTCTTTTTTTCTTTTTTTTATTATTTTTTTTAGTACATACAAACGTATTAATGCATATGGTTTTACATATTTAATGCATAAGCATGTACCCAATTCCCAAAAATCTTTAACAAAAATACAAACACACACTTTCCTTTCAACCAATGTCCCAAGTTTCCCATACTCAAATGATACACACCCTCACTAGCCTAAGCTAATCAAAGATCCAAATTAAGGACATTTATTATTTTTCACTTATGGGTAGTGATGTGCTAAAATTAAGAACAAAAGGGATTAAATAGGCTCAAATTTGGCTAACAATGGTTGATGAAAGGTAGGTTTTTGGGTAGGTGAGCTAAATGAAATGATGGCCTCAATCATATAAATGCATGTATACATGGAATAGTGGACATAAAGTATCAAACAAATCAAAGATTACAATCATAGAAAGAGAACAATGCACACAAGAATGAAAATAAGTGGTTATATGATGTAACCACACAATTAGGCTCAAAACTCACATGCTAGTGTTCTTAGCTCAAAAATCATGTTCCAAAATAAATTCTTCAAGCAAGTTCATCAAGAGAAATTTTTTTTGAATTGGTAGGGTGCTCTAAAAATAGTTTCTTGAAAAAGAAATCATCACCCTAACCAAGTAGTCCTAACATAAAAAGAAATGGTAAAATATGTACAAATTCTAACTATCATGTAATGCAACAACTAACTAGCAAAGGAAATCAAGAATTGGTGTTGAAAGAAAGAAATTGTTACCCATGGAGGTCGGTCGGACGACCTCCCCACACTTAGAAATTTGCACCGTCCTCGGTGCATGCAAAGAAGAGCAAGGTGGATGGGTTACTACAATTGATGAGCTCTTTCAAAAGATTGTGCGAATGAGCTTGTTTGTTGCCCCATTTAGAAGCCCTTCCAATCCTTTCCTTCTTGGTGGCCAACCTAAAAGGAAAGAAAAAGAAAGAAAATTAAGCCTACAACAAAGATATGAAAGCAATTAGAACATAGGCGGGGGTTAATGCCAAATAAGAATAGGGTCCTCACTACATGTTAGCTACGCATGTAAGTGAGAGAGCAATATAGGCAAAGGGCATATCAATTAATACTTGATGCAAGAATAAAGTCAAAGCATAGGCAAATGACATGAAGAGCATGTTGCATCAAGCTCAAACTAGAAAGAGTGGGTCATGAAAGACATGTAAGCTCATATCAATGCACAAAGGGTACAAGGATCATCAAAGGTTAAGCATTGAATTAGAAATTTCATTACCCATCAATATCAAACAAGTCAAGAAGCACCAAAATTAACCAAGAAATTCTCAACAATTGAGTAAGAGAATTCAACACCATTAGTAAAATAAGAAACTTAGAAAAGAAAATAAGAATAAGCTATAAAAACAAAATTAAAATGCAATGAATAAAAATAGGCAAATGCAATAAAAGAAAATGGAAGAAAAGAAAATTTTTTTTGGTGCGACGCGGACACGTGAAGTGCACCTGCGCGTCAGTCGCGGGCATGAACTAGGCACAAAATTGGCCCAACTCTCTGGAACATGTACCAGGAGGGCAGGTGACGCTATCGGCGCGCACGCGCGGATGGTTTGTGCTTCAGGCATGGTGTTGGCGCAATGTAGGCGCAACTCTCGGGTCAATGTATGGAGGGGTGAAATTTTTACATCCACGCGTCATATGACAAAGAAGAAGGCACAGAAAAATAATAATAATAATAATAGAGATCCTTTATACCACAGTATAGGGATCCCTTTATCCGCTCATCACGTACGCGTACATGGCGCGTCTGCGTGGATGTTCGAAAATGCTTGAGGCACGCGTACGCACTAGGTGCGCGCACTCGGGGTTGGTACTCTGTTTTTCAAAATTTTTCCAACTTCTTGCACCAAATCAAGCATTCCAAACCTCCAAACAGCTACCCAAACACCATAAAACCTTATTTAGCCTACTGAACTACCAATTATACTTAACAAACTCAACAAAACATGAAATTAAACTAATTACCAATATATACAAAAGGGAAAAATGAAAAAAATTTACTATGGTGGGGTGTCTCCCACCTAGCACTTTTGTTTATTGTCCTTAAGTTGGACTTATGGGGAGCTCTTCTTAAGGTGGCTTGTGCTTGAAGCTATCCTTGAACATCCACCAATGCTTGAGTCTCCAATAAGCTTCATTCTTCAATTTTAATATCTTCAAGCTCTGATGGAGTTTTTCACAAACCATATGCTCCCAAATTTGATTCTCCTTGTGCGATCCGGGATCCCACACTTTGTTTTGACACCCATCTTCAAATTGATCATCATGATTCCAATTGGGTGGCATGACCTTAGAATTCTCAATTGAGCATCCAAACATTCTCCTAGACCCATGCAATTTGGTTCTACATCATCCCTTGTAATCAAACTTTGAGCATGCAACCATGATGAACTTAGAGTGATGTTTCCAACCACTGCACAACTCTCTCTTAAATTGAATCCATCTCTTGGTCAACCTCTTCAAAGGCTTCAACCACTTTTTCAGGCTCAATTGTCTTAACTTCTTCCTCTTGTTGCACTCCTTGCTTCAACTCCTCTTCTTCACCTTGAAGGTCTAAACTCACTCCCTCACTATGCTCCTTAATTGCCTCTCCACATTCGTCAATGGGAGTGTCTTGGTTGCTTAGGCTTAGTCGGGAGGAGGCCATATTGCTAACGGCTTCCACTAGGATGGCCATCTTGGCTCTTAACTCCGCAAGCTTCTTTTCATCCTCCTCGTGTTGCCTTAGGATATGAGATTCAAGATCTCTCAATTCCTGCGTGGGGGCTTCATCGGGAGGTGATGGTGGAAGAGAAGGTTCATTGTTTGTGAGGAAGGTATCATGTTTGGAAGTTGGTTCATCTTGGTAATGGTATGGAGTTGGTGTATATGGAGGTTGTTCTTGAGAGTAGTTGTGTTGGGATTGTGGTGGTTCTATGTATGGTTCATATGGTTCATAAGGTGGTTGATATGGTGGATAAGGATTAGGGTCATATGGGGGTGTTTGGTGGTATGTGGCTTGTGAGTAAGGTGGTTCAAAGTCATGTTGAGGGGGTGGTTCATAGGCATATGGTGGTGGTTGTTGACAATCACAATAAGGGTCACCACATCTATTAGATTGATATGCATTAGGATGAGAGTTATACCCATAAGAATTCGGAGGGGGTTGTTGCCAAGAAGGGTGATCAATCCTTTGAGGCTCCTCCCACCTTTGATTGTTCCATCCTTGATGCATATCCTCATTGTAGCTCCCATTTCCTACAACATAATTTGAGCCAAACTCATAGCCAAAGTGGTGAGAATTCATAATAGCAAGAGAAAATAAAAACAAAACTAGTAAGAACTAATAAAAACTAACTCCTAAAGCAAGCAAAAACTAGCAAAGAAGCATATTAACATATATATAATAGCCAATAACATAACACCATTGCAACTTCCCGGCAACTGCACCATTTTGATTTAAGAAAATTGTCGTGGTATAGAATTTCCTCAATTGAATGAAGTCTCGTTGTAAAGTATAGTTCTACACCAACAAACAATCCTCCCAATCAAAAATTTGGTTGTCACAAGTACAAACCCCAATGAATTTTTAACCGGAGTATTTAGACTCCGGGCGTCTCACAAGGAATTGCAATGAAAGGGTTTTCATGACTCAAGATTGCCCAATTACTCTTTCCAAGCCAAGAATGCTCAAAATCTACTCTAAAGCCCAACCAAGCATTTTGTCAAACACTTGGTGGGTACAAAGGGAAAGCATGGTAAATGAGCAAGAATAGTAAAATCTACCAACTACAAATTGTAAGGAAACAAGAAATCAACAATAGCAATCAAGATCAACATAAAACAAGCATAGAACATAAAATTGCATTAAAGAAAATTAGATCCAACAATGGTTCATCAACATAAAAGTAACAAAATAAAGGAAATGACAATTAAAACTAGAAGAGTAGAGATATAACAACAAGAAATTAAAAGGGGAAACTAAATTAAAACAAGAATTAAAAGTTGGATTTAAGAAAATTAAAACTAAAAACCCTAAATTCTAGAGAGAAGAGAGAGCTTCTCTCTCTAGAATTCTACCCTAAAACATGATGAAGACTAAACTATGACTACTTTGTTCATTCCTCTTTCAATCCTTGGATTCAATAGCATTAGAAATGAGTTGGATTGGGCCCAAAATGCTTCAGAAATCGTTGGGGGCAATTTCACTAAAGTGGACCCACGTGCTCCATCGGCGCACGCGCGTACATGGTGCGTGCGTGCCCCTATGTGTCAGGCAACATATGGCAAATTTTATATTATTTCGAAGCCCCGGATGTGAGCTTTCCAACTCAACTAGAACCGCCTCATTTGGACCTCTGTAGCTCAAGTTATGGTCAATTGAGTTCCAGGAGGTCGGGCTTGACAGCTTTTCGGTTCCTTCATTTCTTCATGAGTTCTCCCACTTTGCATGCTTTTTCTTCATTCCTTCCATCTAATACTTGCCTTATAAACCTGAAATCACTCAACAAACATATCAAGGTATCGAATGGAATTAAAGTGAGTTAAATTTAGCTATTTTAAGGCCTAAAAAGCATGTTTTCACATTTAAGCACAAATCAAGGGAGAATTGCAAAACCATGCTATTTCATTGAATAAATGTGGGAAAAGGTGATAAAATTCCCCAAAATAAGCACAAGATAAACCACAAAATTGGGGTTTATCAGCAAGCAACAAGGGTTACCCTACAAATGAATGACCAGTCTTTGAGGCAAGCACACGAGCCATTGGAGAACGTATTGGTAAAGGTTGGAGAGCTCTTCTTCCCTGCAGGCTTTGACATGGGAGAGGATACGAATGACTACATCATTCTCGGAACCTTACTCTTGGCCACTAAAAGAGTCCTGATAGATGTTGAGCAAGGAGAGAAGGGACTGAGGTTGTATGAAGACTGGATGGTGAGGTTCTTAAGCCTCCATTACCCCAAGACAAGGGAGGCACTTGCATAAAGGATTCAGCATCAAGCCTCCTCCCTTGGATGGAACCAATTCAACCCTGTTACTACCAAACGTAAGTTTGGTATCGAGTGTGCACTATCAACCAAGGAAGAAGGTCCTAAGAGAAAGATGCCTAGGGGATGGAGGACCAAAAAGATCCCTACTGAAGGCTTCTCACCATAGAAGATGGTAGTATTCACTTATCTCATCATAGTATTCACCATGGAAGAGGGAAATGGCACAAATAGACACCAACATATTGCTGCAAGCCCAACCCTGCCTCATGCAGTGAACAAGATTCTGTCTCTTGAGTGTATTAAGCTAATCCATGAGAGCACAGGAAGGACGCTCCCAATAAGGAGTAAGAATTTAATCATTTATACCTTCCTCCTTGAAAGGAGCTGTCTGTCAAGCTAATGACGGTAAAGAAGCGCTTGTTGGGAGGCAACCCAATCATGAGTAGAGTACTTTTATTTTTTGTTTATTTTCATTTGAGTTCATTTGGGTTTAATTCCTTTATTTTTTCCTTGCTTTTTAATGTTTATGATCATGTGCAGTAGTTAGAATAGAGATAGAGACATTCAGAGATGGAAACAGAACACCCTGTAGTAGACCCCTTGCTGGCATTGAACTCCAGACAAGGAGGCAAGGGGGGCGTTCAATGCCCCCAATGGGTGAGGAAGCTGGCGTTGAAAGCCATGGGAGGAGTCTCTAGAAGGCATTCAATGCCCATAATGGAGCAAGAAGTTGGCGTTCAACGCCAGCCAGGGGGCAGAGACCTGGCGTTGAACGCCAAGAAGGAGGTCCATATGGGCATCTAATACCCTATATAGAGCAAGAAGCCGGCATTGAACGCCAGCCAGGGAGGAGAGGCTGGGCATTTAACGCCCACAAGGGGCAGGAAATTCAAATTCCCTAGCCTCTCAGGATCAGTGGGTCCCACAGATTCTACACCTACCCCACCTATCATTCACCCCATTCCTTCCTTCCCTCTATCTCTACCTCTTTCTTTTTCTTCTACTATCTTCTTCCCCGTTGTTCATATTTTCTCGAGGACAAGCAAAACTCTTAAGTTTGGTGTTGCAAAAGCTTTTCTTTTGACTTCTACCACTCCTAAGTATGGCACCAAAGACTGGTGAATCCTCAAAGAAGGGGAAGGGAAAGGCACTTGCCTCCGCGTCCCTCACCTCATATGTCACTTATGCAATTCAGCCAGAATTTTCATAGAAGGAGACATCCTCATTGAAGAGGACAATCCCATCACTAAAAGAAGGATGAAGCATATTAGAAAGCCTACACATTTACCTCAACAAGAGCATATAGAGCCTCCTCAACAAGAAATCCCTGGGATGCCTCAAGGGATGTAATTTTCTTCCCAAAACTATTGGGATCAACTAAACACCTCAATAGGGGAGCTAAGCTCAAACGTGGAGCAACTGAGGTTGGAACATCAAGACCACGCCACTATCCTTCATGAAATAAGAGAAGATCAAAGAGCTATAAGGGAGGAGCAACAGAGGCAAGGGCGAGACATAGAGGAGCTCAAAATGCTCTATTGGATCCACTAGAGGGAGTAGTAGCCCCCGTCAATAAGGTAGTCCCGTTCCCTTAATCCCCTTGCTTATGTTATTTTTCTGTTTTCCATGTATTTTGTCTTATTGTCTGTTTGTAGTGTATGATCATCTTTATTCATGTCTTAAGGCTATGAAATATTCCATATATCTCTCAACATACTTAAAAGAAAACATTTTACTTAAAAAAGAATAGTAAGATGCATGAACTCGAGTTATATAAATAGTCCAATTACTTGATGTGGTGGCATTACTTTTACTTTCTGGATGCATGAATGAATGGTGCATATTTGATGTTAGAGTTAAGAATGTTGGCTCTTGAAAGAATGATGAAAAAGGTGAAGTATTATTGGTAATCTGAAAAATCCAAAAATTGATTCTTGAAGCAAGAAAAAGCAGCAAAAAGAAAGAAAAAAAAAAGAAAGAAGCAAAAAAAAAAGAAAAAAAAGAAAAAAAAAAGCCAATAGCTCTTTAAACCAAAAGGCAAGAGAGAGGGTCCAAGTCTTTGAGCATTAATGGTTAGGAGGGTCTAAAGAAACAAAATCTGGGCCTAAAAGTTCAAATGAGTTACTTCCCTAACAATATGCTTGTGGTGTGAAGGTGCCATGTGAAAAGCTTGAAACTGAGTAGTTAAAGTCGTGATCCAAAGTAAAAAAGTGTGCTTAAAAATTCTGGACACCACTATTTGGGAATTCTAGCAAAGCTGAATTACAATCCGAAAGGATTCACCTAGTTAAGTGTCTGTGGCGTTTATGTATCCGGTGGTAATATTGGAAAACAAAGCGCATAGGGTCACGGCCAAGGCTCAAAAGAAGCTGTGTTCAAGAATAAAAAAGAACTAAACTAGGAGAGTCAGTAATATCATCCGGATTCTGAGTTCCTAAAGATGCCAATACTTCTGAGCTTCAAAGGAAAGTGAGATGCCAAAACTATTCAGAAGTAAATAGTTACTAGCCCCGCTCATCTAATTGAAACTGAGCTTCATAGAAAACTATGAGATTTATCGTATCCTTCTATTTCTTTTTAATCCTACTTGTTTTTGGTTGCTTAGGGATAAGCAACAGTTTAAGTTTGGTGTTCGGATGAGCAGATATTTTATAAGCTTTTTGGCATCATTTTCATATAGTTTTTATTATGTTTTGTTTAAGTTTTATTATATTTTCATAGGTTTTAGTGAAAAATTTACATTTTTGGATTCTACTTTGAGTTGTTGCATTTTATGATTATTTCAGGTATTTTTTGGCTGAAATTGAGGAGCTTTGGAAAAGCCTAATTCAGAGACAGAGAAAGGACTGCAGATGTTGTCGGATTCTGACCTCCGTGCAAAGGAGCATTTTTTGAGCTACAGAAGTCCATATGGCGCACTCTCAAAAGCATTGGAAAGCTAACGTCCAGGGCTTTCCAGCACTATATAATAGTCCATACTTTGCTCTGGAAATGAAGGTCCAAAACTGGCATTCAACGCCAGCACTTTACCCTCTTCCTGGCGTTGGACGCCAAAAAGGGAGCAGCTGGCATCCAACACCCAAAAAGGAGTCCAAAGCTGGCGTTCAACACCCAAGAAGGGTACTAGCTCGCGGAGTCACCCTTAACTCAGCCCAAACACTCACCAAGTGGGCCCCAGAAGTGGATTTTCGCACTATCAACCTAGTTTATCCTATTTCTGTAATCCTTAGTTATTAGATTAGTATATATAGGAGAATATCACCTATGTTTAGGATCTTCTACCTCATCTTTGCCCATTCAAACCTTTCATTACTTTTCTGTAAGCTATGAGTCACTAACCTCCTAGGTTAAGGTTAGGAGCTCTGCTGACTTTTATGGATTAATAATATCATTGTTCTATTTCAATCTATGCTTGATTCTATTCTAAGATGTATCTTCGTTCTTCATCCTAATGAATTGGGAGTGTAACTTGACCATCATCTCTATTCTACATGGGTTCTTGCGAGTCCTTGATGGGATAGTATTGAACCAAAAGCTTGATTATACATCTCTTAGACGGCTAATCCACGATTTCGTTGGGGACTTGGAGAGATCAGTTCAGCCAAGATACGGGGGCGATTAGGGCCTTTATGGTATAGGCTAAAATCAAGGAGTAGCTTTTTCTGATCCGGAAGATTCGACCTTCTCTGTAGCACTTTGAGTAGGATCGCTAAGGGAATGGACTGCTAGAGCTTCACCCTCGTTTAGATTGGATGACCACTGACCTGGAATTTGATCTGAAGCAGAGGAGATTAATGACCACTGACCTGACATTAGTCACATACAGCCTTCCATGGAATGAATCATCAGAAGTTGAAGTAGATAGTGAGAAAAGTTGATCTAGAAGGAGGAAGTATCTCCGAAGCCTCAACCGTTCTCTTATCATTGATTTCACACCAATTTTCACGACAACTATATTTTCTATCCGCCTGACTAAGACCTACAAGGTAGCCATTGCTTGTTCAATCCAACAATCTCCATGGGATCGACCGTCACTCACCTGAGGTATTACTTGGACGACCCGACGCACTTGCCGGTCTATCTGTGTGAATATTGCAGAGTCAATTTCGTGCATCAATGAACCACGTTCTTTTGGATGACCTTAATGGCAACAACCTTCGCCGGTCTACTATGATCACAATCCACCCCATAAAGCATACCAATCTAATGGATATGGTAGGCATCCTTATGGTTTTAAACCCCAACCACCATACACCTACCAACTACCTCCTCAATATTGTCCTCAACCACCATACCCACAAGCCCCCATCTTACCACCAAATACCTCTATATGATCCTAATCCATATCAACCACTGGTGCATGTGTACACAAAATCCACACTATTTCGTACAACAGCAGCATTACTAGCAAGTGCACTGGGTCGTCCAAGTAATACCTGAGCGAGCCAGGGTCGATCCCACGAGGATTGTGGCTTGAAGCAAGCTATGGTTGTCTTGTAGGTCTTTGTCAGGCAGACTCAGAAGGTTGTTGGATAGAGGAAACTATTCATAATTTGTATTTGTAAAACAAGAGTTTCAGGGATAGGAATAGAGTTAAGAGTTGGAGTTGCTTTGTCTTTCTGAAGTAACTTTGGTACTACTGTCTTCTTTGCTTGTGAATGATCTTCTTCTGTGGTAGGCTGTAAGTGATCAAAGCCATTGCCCATGGTCATTGATCTCTTCTGCTACAGATTGAACACGGCCGTGGCCTTTGGCCGTGGTTACTCAATCTGACGAAGGGTGAAGCGTGTAGCAGTCCATTCTCTTGGCGATCCTACTCAAAACACCACAGACAAGGTCGAATCTCCCGAATCAGAGAACGCTGCTTCTTTGGATTCTAGCCTGTACCACGGAGACCCTAATCTCCCTAGAGATCGGCTGAATTGGTGTCTCGAGAAGTCCCCAACGAAATCGTGGATTAACCATCTGAAAGATGTATAACCATAGCTGTTGGCTCGTGCTTTTCTCCTATGTACTCACACGAACCCAAGTAGACGTGGGTGTTTGTCAGGCACGTTCAACTTAATCTGATGAATAGAGCCAACTTATCAGATCACCCTATTCATCACGATGAAGATCGGGATATACATATTAAAGATAGATCAAGCACGGATTGAAGAAGAAACAGTAATACTTTTATTAATTCATAGGACTCAACAGGGCTCCTCCACTCAACCTAAGAGTTTTAGAAACTCATACTGACGTAAAAACATGAAGAGTGTGAAAAAAGGTCCAAACTTCAAATTACATAAAGTTAATCCCTTAAATACTGAACAGATTTCTAGTAAGGGTAAAACAATCTATTTAGTGCTAAAATCTACCTCTGGGGCCCACTTGGTGAGTGTTTGGGCTGAGCTTTGATGAGATCCACGTGCATTGAGGTCTCTTGGGCGTGGAATGCCTGCTAGAAGGTCCTCTCTGGGCCTTTGGACGTTGGGCTCTGCTCTTTGGGCACTGGACGCCTGGAAGGAGGCAAGAAGCTGGCGTTGGATGCCAGTTTTGGGTCTTCTAATCCGAAGCAACGTATAGACTATTATATATTTCTGGAAAGCTCTAAAAGTCAGCTTTCCATATCCGTTGAGAGCGCTCAATTTGGACTTCTGTAGCTTCAGAAAGGCTCTTCTAAATGTAGATAGGTCAGATTTGGACAGCATCTGTAGTACTTTCTCTGTCCCTGAATCAGACTTCTGCTCCAGCTCCTCAATTTCAGTAAGAAATTACCTGAAATTTCCAAAAAACACAAAAACTCATAGTAGAATCCAAAAATATGAAGCGTATAAAATATCTGCTCATCACAACACCAAACTTAAATCGTTGCTTGTCCCCAAGAAACTAAAAGCACAGTAGGA